>NC_138381.1:8068719-8084374 GCF_054177405.1 Leptonychotes weddellii | reverse complement strand
AAAAAAAAACACAAGCAATGCCTTTGCTATAACAAAACATCTTCCATTTCTATTAACATGTGATCAACTTTCTTAGTGCCTACATTTAAAAAAAGAACATAGAAAACTGATGATAATTCTTATTTCATTCTATCAATAAGTAATTTCATCCATGGATACACAAGCTAATTGAAAAAATGTATCTCTCCATCTCATTAAGAAATGCATTTCCAGTAAATGATTAGTTTATATTTAATAATTACTTATCACAATATGTGCTATCTTGTCTTGTTTTTAAGCAACCATGTACCCATAATAATTGTAGAGATAATTCAATCCAAAGAAACATTTTAACATTTGGAACCTTACAGTCACAATATATACATACATATTTTATATATGCATTTTTATTGCATTTTATTGAGTAGAAACATTTTCAAATATAAACATGTTACAGTATGATGATCTGGGGAAGGTAGAATAGAAATAAAAATTCAAGAAATTAATGCAAATTTTTGAATAGATGATAGTGTCACATTTCTGTGATTTTTAGATGTTAAGATTCAGTAAGATGTGATGCAACCATTTTATTTAAAATATTTAACATTAGGCAGAAATTTCATTTTTTGAATCTAAATAAATATACTATTTAGTCAAATCTTTTAAAAAAAGTAAAGGATACACCAGCATGAGAGCAAAACAGTTTAAACACCACTAAGATTAGTTATTTAGTATTTTTATTTTGACTTGAGAATAGAAGACAATTTGCTTTAATCATAGTTAAACATTGTTTTGTGTCTTTACAACCATTCTTTAAGGTTGAGGGAGGAAATAAGGTAAAGTTTAGTTTAAATAATTTTGGCTAAAATTTTTGTAGCTATGATAAATTTTGGAGGCTTCTCCGTGCACTTAGAGTTAATTAAAATTACTTGGAACCTTAACCTTGTTGTTAGCTATCCCTGGGTCCACTGCATTTTGGGTCACTTTCTATTTGGGCACATTTCCTCCTTACTTTCCTCACCTTCCATAAGAATATGGTATAGCCACCAAAACCTGCCTAACTGCTAACACCTTGGTCTTAGACTCCATACTATTTTATATTCAATACTTATTCCAAGAGGCAAATTATACATTTATGCATCAACATGAAGGCAATGGGAAGAGCCGTTGCAGTGTGTCAACGAGCATCAGTTTGATTACATTACCAAAAAAATGACTCAACTTTCAGTGTGAAGAAGAGATTTCGGGGGTACAGCTATTGAGGAAACTTCTATGAATTGGTCATGGTAATCCAGAAAGAAATAATCAGGTGTCCTAGGTTTGTTTGGGGGATATGGAGAGTTGAGAAATATACAAATGAAAGAAATTGTGATGCTTGGTGATTCAGTGAATGTTGGAAATGCATGGGGATGCTAGGGGGTTAGAGAGAAGGAGAAGTTACGGATTTCTGACCTTACCTATGGGGTTGCCTTTCACCAAAGAGGGAATATCATGAAGAAAAGAAACCTGAGAGGAAATGACAATGTATTCAATACTGAGTATACTGAGCTTGAGGTAGGAATGTTTGGTGGGATTTGGGATTTATGAGTGCAAGAAAGAAATGTGAACAATGAACAGTGAGATGATGGTGGAAGTCATGGGAGTAAATGGGATTCCCCAGTGTTGGTATATTGAAAGAAACAAAAGACAGTTTGGAGGATTAGGACCAGGTAAGGCAGACAGAGAAAGGGAAACTGCAAAGAAAGAAGACCTTTCTTCTCATGAACCAGAAGAAAAGAGTGCTTGAACAAAGGCACTGTTAACAATAATCAATTTCTGCCAAGGATTCAAGTTAAGGACAAGGTTGAATATTGTGTGTTGGGAAGTATTGGGAATGGGTGTAGCAAAAGCCAATGGAGGAGTGAGTTAGAGGGGAACATGGGGAAAACGTGAACGTAAGCAGTCTTCCAAGGCACTTGAAAGTAAGAGAAAACAGAGCTGGAGTGGAAACTCCAAAACCAGAAAAGAGGTTGGGGGTGGGGCAAGAGAGAGAGAGAGAAAGGGAGAGGATCTTCTACACTTGGTCTCTCAAACTTCGCTTTCCAACCTAAATGGAAACTATAAGCAACTAAATGTTGATGAGGGAGAAACCAAGAGATCTTGAAAATCCAGGAGAGGAAAAATTCTATTTTTTTTTTTATTATGTTAGTCACCATACAGTTCATCATTAGTTTTTGATGTAGTGTTCCATGATTCATTGTTTGTGTATAACACCCAGTACTCCATGCAATACGTGCCCTCCTTAATACCCATCACTGGGCTAACCCATCCCCCCTAACCCCCCCACAAAACCCTCAGCTTGTTTCTCAGAGTCCATAATCTCTCATGGTTCATCTCCCCCTCCAATTCCCCCCCTTCATTTTTCCCTTCCTTCTCCTAATGTCCTCCATGCTATTCCTTAATTCCACAAATAAGTGAAGCCAGGAGAGGAACAATTCTTAGATGAGTTTAGCCAAGTACCCCAAAGGTACCAAATCCTGACTGCAAATGGAATGATTAGTGTTTGACTCTAGGAAGGGTATTTAAGTTCTTTAACAAGAGGAAAAAAGGAAAGATTTGTATAGATGCATGAAAATTTGTAGATTGCGTTACAAGAAGTTGAAGATCTTTCCTATGTATAGCTTTTCTGCTTTTCCATGAATGAAGCTGCAAGATCATTTGTTGAGAGTTATGGGAGAAATTATGGGTTTGGTGTTGTATTATTAATAATATTGATGTAAATATTGAACACAATATTTCACAAAGGCCAGATCTTTGGGATAAGCAATAAACTACCTAATCATTTTAGATTATTTTGAAGGATAAAATGTGAGGCAAAATCAAAATAACAGGGTGTGTTAGATTAGATTATATTTTTGTGCCATTTTTGAAATGAAATTTTCCTTTCGTACTTGATCTGAGTAAGAAAATATTTTTATTTGTAAATTACACAATATTTTTGTTTTCCAGAATCATCTTCAAAAAGATTTTCCACTCCATGCTAATTTGAATGTAGGAGAATGAATATTTACATATAGTGTTGCTAATTTTCCAGAAGCAAATTATGGCAAATATTTCTGAAGTCAGAGATGTGACAAGTTGCCTGGTTTAACCTTTCACAAATACTGCAGTATGAAAAGAGGAATTTTAAAGAGGGATTTTGGAATTATGATGCAATTTCAGAAAAAAAAAAAGTCTTATAGAGACTATACTTAAATAACTGTTAAATAAAAGGACCTGAACTTGGAAAATGCTTTCTAATGCTGACTCATTCACTTCCTCAGGTACCTTCTATTTCTGTCACTTTCAATTTAAGTAGTGTGATATATCACCTGTGGATGACTTTCATAATTCTGCTAAATGAATAATCTTTAATATCTACACATCTACAGCTTTCAACTTTTCAGCTGCTAATTAGATTTTAGTTATAACTCCATTAATCTGAATCTGAGGTTGAATAGGGTAAGTGGCAAAATTAAGGTGATTTTGAGTCCAAAGTATAATTTTAAAATGATCAAAATAACTCCAATTTTCACAGGGAAAATTATAGTTGTTTTATTAATCTGGCCATCGGGTTTTTTTTCCTGTTATATTGTTTCAATTGCCTTCACTGTACAATATTTCATTTACTGTTTTTATTTTATTTTTTGCTGTTTCCTGCCTGGAGTGTATAGGAACAGTGAGGAGGCCAGAGTGACTGATAGAATAAGGGGTAGGAGTAGAAGAAGAACATTGAAGGGTTCCGGGACCAGGCAGATGATAAGGACTTTGACTTATACTCTGAATGGATTGGGAGGCCACTGGAAATATTTGAGCAGCAGAGTTACGTGATTTGAATTACTTTGAAAGTGCTTACTTGACTGCTCTTTTGGGAAAGGGACTACAGAGCTACACGGAGAAGCAGAGATTATGGCAGCTATTAAAATAACTGATGTGAGAGACCATGGTGGTATTTGATCAGGGCAGTAGTAGTCAGAGGTAGAGAAGTGGTTGGATTTATTATATATTTTGAAAGCAAAATTGAATTATTTTGATTTTAGTTTGGATATGATATGTCAGAGAAAGAAAGGAGTTAAAAATAAATCCAGTATCTTTGGCCTGATCAAAGGGAAGGATAGAGTTGGTACTTACTGAAATGGCAAAGACTGGCAGAGAAACTGGTTTAGGGGAGTTCTTCATTTGTCTTTGTAATGTGTTAAGTTTGGGATACCTATAGAAGTGACAAGTAGGATGTTGGGTCCGAAGGTCAAAGGAGACCTACAGGATGGAACTAGACATTTGGAGATTGTCAGAATTTTGACTAGTATGCAATGCTGTGGGTGCACATCAGCTGTCCAAAGGAGTGAATGCATCAAGCGAACAGGTCCAAGAACTGAGCTTCGAGACACTTCAGCCTCTGAAACATTTTCCAATGTTTTTAGCAAACTTTTCTAAAGGAAGGGATTACTAGACACATTTTAAAATGTTTCTTTTATTCTTTGAAATTTTGAAATTGTTCTGTCCTTAATTTATGAGTGCAATATATATTCATTTTTTCCAAACATAATGATTATATTTTTATATTTTTAATAACATTTTCTTTCATATCTTAAAATATACCATTCATCTGTCTTTTTTTTTTTCTATCATTGTGTTTTTTAATCTTGGCTATTTTATTCATGTTCTTGGTTTCTTCATATGTCCGGAGATCCTTGATTTTCCACTGTCAGTGAAAAATGAAAATGGAATTACTTTAGGTAATTGGTGTGAATTTCCCATACTGTTATGTATGAAAATTTATTTTCCTGCCTCCTCTCTCCTTTGAGTGGTAACGTTGATTGCAGTCCTATTGACAGTGAGAAAGCTTATTGATTGATCTGATTCCCTGAGAATTAAAGGTCACGATTTCAGAAGTTAAACTAAGGGCATTCAATTACCAGAATGAGTTGGATTTTACTTTGGTGAACTCAAACCAAAACCTGATGCTTTGATTGCTTTGATTTTATCCTTGCAATTCATTATTTTCTCTAGCAAAGTGACTTTCTTTTATTTTAGCCAGAGATGAATGCCACATTGTGTCTTTACATCAAAGTGGGGTGAAACATGCATAGACAGACTTTGGCTGAACCCCATGGTATTGTGTCCTGTTCCACACTTGCCTTCCATGGTGCGTTCTCCATGTTACTACCTCTGAACAAGGAGCCTCTCTGTACTTGGCATATCAGCCCCCTAACACCATTGTAGTTCATTTCTAGCATGTGGCTATAAGCTTTTTGCCTTCCAGTAAGCTATACGATGGCTTTTATCTTTATAAGTATAGATGTAGCTAGCTGCTGGTTTATGACTAAGAACTCAGGTAATGAATTTGGCAAGAACATCCTTAAAATGTGCTTCTTCCGGTTACTAGCTATGTGAATTTGGGGAAGTTACTTAAGCCTAGCAAAAATACGGCTTATTTTCCTTTAAGGTAAAGATAGTACCTAACACAGGATTACTCTACCTTTAACTAAGGAAATACATATCAAGTCCAGTTCCTAGAGACTAGTGCATACTTAATATTACTATTAACAATGGTAATGTTATGAGTAATAATTTTTAATGATAAATAGGTAGTATAATGTTTGCTTTTATTTTCTAATTTATTGTGGGATTACTTACAAATTATATAAATTCTGAAAATATTTACCTACATATTTTAGGGGAAAATATAAGTTACCAAAACAAACATATGTGTATGTATTACACATTGTATAGGTTTATCAAAATTTGTGTTTCTGCTGAAAACTATAAGAACAGCTAGGGGGAAAAATTACTGTGCGTTTCCAGTATTTTTCTCACATTCCTATGTTTCTTTTTGTAGACTATTTTTTAGAGCAGTTTTAGATTCATAGCAAAATTGAGTGGAAGATACATACGTTTCCCATATGCTCCCTGTCTCCACTTAAGCACACCCTTCTCTGTTATCGGTGTCCTCCGCCATGGTGGTACATTTGTTACAAATGATGAACCTACATTGACACATCACTGTCCATAGTTTACCTTAGCGTGTACTCTTGGTGTTGTGCATTCTCTGGGTTTAGACAAATGTATAATGACATGTATCCACCAGTGATATACCAAATAGTTTCGCTGCCCTAAAAATCTCTATGCTCCACCTATTCATCTCTTCCTCCCTGCAGCCCTGAAAACCACTGATTTTATATTGTCTCCATGGTTTTGCCTTTTCCAGAATGTCACATAATTAAAATTATACAGTAAATAGCCTTTTCAGATTGGCTTTTTTCACTTAGTAATATATATTTAAGTTTCCTCCATGTCTTTTCTTGGCTTTTTAGTGCTGAATAATATTCCATTATCTGGATATGCCATAGTTTATTTATCCTGTTTTCCTGCTAATTTATTGGCATCTTTAACAAACATATTTTTACCAGTTCTAGCATTGTATAGATGTATTTTTCCATTGCCCAAGTTTGCCTCTGTTATAATCTATATACTCCTTAGACTTCATAAAAAATAGACATTAAATAGGATTACAAAGAGTCCTGTATTACAGATATTCAAGACTGTAAGATCAGTATTAATTGGGGCACCTGGGTGGCTTGGTCGTTAAGCGTCTGCCTTTGGCTCAGGTCATGGTCCCAAGGTCCTGGGATCGAGCCCCGCATCGGGCTCCTTGCTCGGCAGGAAGCCTGCTTCTCCCTCTCCCACCCCCCCTGCTTGTGTTCCCTCTCTCGCTGTCTCTCTCTGTCAAATAAATAAATAAAATCTTTAAAAAAAAGAAAGATCAGTATTAATTGGATTTGTTTAGAATCCAGTTGTTCAATTTCCAGGATTCTTTGTGGTAACCAAGTTTTGCCCAATTTTTTCAATTGATGAGTTTGAATTTATGGAAATTTGCTGATTTGTTTTCTAATAACCGAGAATTTTTCAAATATAAGAAATAAATGGTTTAACTACATTAATTACCACAGCAACAATAAAACCTGCCAGAATCCACATAAAAAAACAAATGAACAAAAAACTAAACTAAACTAAAAGCAAAACGAAAGACGAATGTGGATTATCCTGGAGCCAGCCTTTGTAGCATCATGTGATTATAATTTTAACCTTTTTTTTTTTTTTCAGTTTAACATTATTCCTGGTCAGCATGAAAATGAAATGGAAGAACTATCAGGAGATATAAAGGAAGAATCAAAATCTCAAAACAGCAAGGATAGACTGATCTACCAGTTAAGAGCTGAGGTAAGATATTGGATAAAGATTATAATGCCAAAACATACCTGAAGATTATTAAGTGATATACTATTTTAAGAAGTATAACGGAAGCATCGTTGGTTACTTTATGAAGAAGGATGCTACTGAAAATCAAAAATAATATAATCAGTTTATATATGACTTAAAATGCTATGGGATGATACTGACTCATCACTGGATCGGAATTATCTGACTGTTATAAAGACAAAATATTTGATGAAAAAACCACCCTATAGCCAATACAATTCTAACTGTGAGTAAATACTTACTAAAGGTTCAGTCGGCTGCTGGATCTAATGTGTTAAGTTATCGTAAGGACCAATGACTTACAAATGTGTAACATGCAGTTTCTGGTGGAATTAACACGGCTGTTGGCAGCTAGCAACAGTGAGAGACAAGGCCGGGTGACCTCACTCTTGTGAGTTAATTCATTTCTTAGATATGGCACGTAAAATGGTGGGAACATTTATTTTCAACACTTCTACCACAATCACCACCAGAAGAATTTTCACAGATTGTAAATTCTGTTTTCTCTGTCATGTTAATAAAGGGGGAATGAGGGACGCCTGGGTGGCTCAGTCGGTTAAGCGTCTGCCTTCAGCTCAGGTCATGATCCCAGGGTCCTGGGATCGAGTCCCGCATCGGGCTCCCTGCTCCGTGGGGAGCCTGCTTCTCCCTCTGCCTCTGCCTCTCTCTCTCTATCTCTCATGAATAAATAAATAAAATCTTTTAAAAAAATAAATAAATAAAGGGGGAATTATTGTTTTATAGATAGAGGATTGAATTATTTGCACTGCATAGAAAATAATGTTAGTACCCTAAAAGTGGGAAATCATAAATTACTTATTTTGTATCATAATTCTGGAAGAATGTCTTGGATACCCATGTATAGGAACAATTCAGGAAATACAGGCTGGGAGGAAGGAGATTTGTATTAGACGGTTTCTTCTTTATAAAGATCTGTAAAGACTGAACTCACACCACAGTATATTTTTATATCAGAAGAACATAGTGCAGTGGAAAATGCATAAATCATAGATTTTGGAGCCAGAAGCAGCTCCATTACTGATTACTTTATTCTGGTCAACTCCTTATGCCTCTCTGTCTCAGTTTACAGATTGATTGAAATAATGGAAGTAAGAATAATAAAAGTCATCACATGGGATTTTTGAAAAGGTCACACATTGCAAGGGAAAACTTGTCAGAGGCAGCATGCCTTGATTTGGGGAGTTCCACTAAGTTGTTAAGGAGAAATAGCTCTTCCTGATTGCATCAGCGCTGTTCCTTGCCCCCTCTTCCACGAGTCACGTGAAGAAAGGGGTGGTGGGTGAGGAAAGGCATATGGAGAGATCCGTGAAGAGAAAGGCTGATGTTTGTTTCAACAAAACAATTCTTCCTACTAGTTAGGTCAAAAGGGAAAATAGTGGTTTGTGTGATGGCTCTTTTCTAAAAGGAATCAAACCGTCAGGAGAGGCGCCACCTTTTCTTGGTCCTGAGATCTGAGAACATCTTACATTAAGCTTTGCACATCATGTATAAAAGCTTCTAGCAGTGAGAGGTAAAAACAGAGAAAGACACATCTGGATATTTATTATAACTCTCCTGAAAAGCCGAGGACATGATCTTATATCATTATTTTTAGATGCACTGGGAGCCATAGCAACATAGGATCTCTGAAGTACAATTTTTTAGTTTGATTTAGTAAAAAGTTCAGAGACTCATTTATTAATTATGTGGCCTTGCATTACGTGTTTCATATCGATACAGCTCAACTGTGTTTCTTAGATTAGGATTCAAACCTTTAATCCACCAAAAGGTAATCTCCCACAAGACACTCAAGTACTATGATATATGATTTTATGATTTAAAAATTCTTAATAGAGCACTGAAAGCTGAAAGCAAATGAAAGACATGAATTGGCTATGTCTTACTATGTGCACGTAAGTGGTATATTCAATTGAATTACATTTCAGAAAGAAAGCTTTGTTCAAAAGAAAACAAATAAAATATTAACTAAAATATTGAGATTCTTATGAGCTTGTGTGTGTGTGTGTGTGTGTGTGTGTGTGTGAGATATATGAGCATATATGTGTTCATTTCAGTTTTAAATTAGGATAGAAGCTATTTTCTTTCCTTAGAAAAGAAGACAGGGGCGCCTGGGTGGCTCAGTTGGTTAAGCGACTGCCTTCGGCTCAGGTCATGATCCTGGAGTCCCGGGATCGAGTCCCGCATCGGGCTCCCTGCTCGGCGGGGAGTCTGCTTCTCCCTCTGACCCTCCCCCCTCTCATGTGCTTGCTCTCTCTCATTCTCTCTCAAATAAATAAATTAAAAAAATCTTTAAAAAAAAAAAAAGACAAATAATCACTCTGTGTTGGCATTATTTTTTTACACTGGCTATGTTTAGGTCTCTAAAATCATATCATAATGTGTAATATGTTTTCATAAAAGCCATTGTGTGATTGTACCAAACCTTAATTCAAGTATAACCTATTTTTAAATATCAGGTTTTTGGAGTGCCTGGGTGGGTCAGTCAGTTAAGTGTTTGCCTTCGGCTCAGGTCATGATCCCAAGGTCCTGGAATTGAGCCCCATCTGAGACTCCCTGCTCAGAGGGGAGTCTGCTTCTCCCTTTCTCTCTGCCGCTCCCCCCCTCGATTCTGCTCTCTCTCTCTCAAATAAATAAAATCTTAAAAAAATAAAAAATAAAAATAGGTTTTTTTTAAGATATATAATCAATATTGCAGTTTGTATGTACACGTTCATCTTTGGACATTTAAAATGGCTTAGAGTAAATTCCTAGTATGGCTTGTCAAGAGAATGTTTATTGTTTAAATCTTTTATATACATTGCCAAATTGTCCTTTAGAAAAATTATATCAATTTACATTCTCACTTACCTGAAGTGCATACACATTCTCATTTCATTATTCTATAGCCAACAGTATATATTACTATTTTTAATATTTCCATAACTGATAGACAAAAAGGTAATTTTAATTTATATTTTACTTACCTAAACATAAATTTCTAGTTGTTTGCTCGTTTTTACAGATGTAATGTCTATTATAATAGCTACCATTTACTGATAACTTCAAATATGTCACATTTGTAGTGCTGGGCCATTAAAATATAAGATCTCATTTAATATCAACGCTCTTATGCTCTATATATTCTTTTTTAATTTTGTTTTTGTCTTTATTAAGTTTTTTATTTTAGTTCCAGTATAGTTAACATACTTCTTTTTATTACTTTTTTTGTTTTATGATCTATATATATTTTTGTCTACTTTTAAAGGAAAGAGCCTTAGAGAATTTACCTCGCTCTAGGTTACAAAATAACCTCAAACATTGTTAAAATAATTTCTTATGTATGTTGTCATTTAGTTCCAGTTTTTCAGAGGAGCACACTCAGATTCAGATTGCCAGCAAGTTAGGCCACTTACCAAGGCCACCCAGCTCATGAGTTTGAATCCAGAAATCAAATGGGGCCAGCAGTGAGTCTTTGACATTGCTGACCTGGTCTATCACCTTGAGAGTTTAATGAAGAAATGTAGCAAATTTCCAACAATATTGCTTGAATTGGAAAAAACAGTATTTTAATATCAAACATCACAATTTTTTTAACATTGATGATCCCCATTTATGATAGGCAACTTTTAAACTGTTACTAATACTTACCAATTCCATAATAGTATTGTTTTCACTTGACCAGTGTATTCACCCTATTTCTTAATCTGCTTTTTTTTTTCCAGAAGTAAGCTTCTCATTGTAGAAATTTGGTCAAAGAAATTTGAAATGCAACATTGACAGAAAGGCCCCAGAGTATTTACATAATTGGGTCTTCTGGCCCATGTTTGAAGAGGTGGATTCTCTGAGCACCAAGTCGCTGGGTGAATGGATAGGTCTCAGTATATGCATATGTGTAACACATACATTTCATCTGTTCTCCATATTTAAGACCAAGGCCCTTCAAATTGGAAATGAAAAATTTGTTTAGAATGGAAATTAACTGGCATTCTGAGTCAAGAAATCATTACTTCTTTCTACAGTCTGGTTGCTGCTTGAAAGCAAGCCCATAATCAGGAAACACTCCTTTTACATTTTTTTTTAGGCCAACATTTTTGGTATACACATTAATCCAAGGGAGAATAACTGTTTTATCCTGTATTGTTCTAAAAAACATATTGCCAACATTTCAGTTTCAAACTTTTAGGAATTTTGATTTCTTTTTTTTAGAAAGAAACATGAGTAGAAATCTAGGTGATATTTTTTTTTAAGATTTTATTTATTCATTTGAGACAGAGATACAGAGAGAGAGAGCATGAGCAGGGGGAGAAGCAAAGGGAGAGGGAGAAGCAGGTTCCCTGCTGAGCCAGGAGCCCAGTGTGGGTCTCGATCCCAGGACCCTGGGATCATGACCCAAGCTGAAGGCAGACGCTTGACCATCTGAGCCACCCAGGTGCCCCAGGAATTTTGATTTCTTATTTTCTTATTTCTTATTTGTGGATTGTTCTTTTCTCACCTATCCACACATTTACATCCTATTTCTTTTGCACTTTAGAAAGATGAAGTCAGCATACTTTTCCCTATTTAGCCCAATAAGTACAACTAAAAACTCTGAAGATATATTCTGGTCCCTTATTTTACATCTCCCTTTCTGATATTAGTGAATTATCCACAGTAGCTCTTGCTTAGTGTTCTGCTGTTGACACATAGTGTCTCTGATACTTCATTAAGGTTAAAATCTTTCCACGTGGTACCAAACAAACTCTTAAAATTATTTTTCTTCCTAATCCTAATTGAGTGCAGTGTAATATAAATTGAAGGGACCAAATATATTCATTTGTTTTTATCTCTTTCTCTTTTAGAATGTCTTATTTTTTAAAAAAGATTTTATTTATTTATTTTGAGAGAGAGCAAAAGCGAGAGCTTGAATGGGGAGAGGGACAAAGGGAAAGGGAGAGGGAGAGAGAGAATCTCAAGCGGACTCCACACTGAGCAGAGAGACCCATGCAGGCCCCATCTCACGACCCTGAGATCACAACCTGAGCTAAAACCAAGAGTTGGATGCTTAACTGACTGAGCCACCCAGGTGCCTCTAGAATAAATATCATTATTTATTCACTTTTAAAATGCTGCTTCCTAATTGAGAAAAAAAGGCCCAGATGGGTAACATATTAAATTTAACTAGTGATTATATAAGTAGCCCTCTTTATTTTGCTTATGCAAGATAAAACATAAACATTTTGTACCATAAATTTTTCATACACAGATGTTATATTATTGATCAGGGTTTCAAAGGAAAATTTTCTCAATGTGAACATCAAGCAGAGTCTCTGTTCTCTCTGCATAGGCACAATGAAATAATAGTGAAGTAGAAAACAAGATAACAAAATAAATAGTTCCCATGCTCATTCATTCATTATCTTATTCATTTACCAACAAGTATTTATCAGCCATCTCCTGTGTGCTTGGCACTGGGATTAAGCACTAAGGGTCTGAGAGAGTGATGGACATAGTGATGGCCACGGTGGGAAACAAATCAACACCCCAGACAGTTAAGTACGGTGTGTTCTGTATGTTGGTAGGTGAAGTATAGTGACCTGTGTAAGTACATAGAAGCTATAGGCGGATGTCCAGAATGAGATATGCAGTAGGAACGGCAGCTAGCCGAGTAAAGAGCGCAGGTGGGAAGGGGTTATCAGGTGAGACAGTGAAAGACTCCAGTATTAGCAGGACATAATGTGATAAAAAGGGTGATCTGATCTGTAAAAGACTTAGACTATTTCTTTTGAGTAGAGGAATATGTTGAAACATTTTTTATAATATATTTTTTAAAGATTTTATTTATTTATTCATGACAGACAGAGAGAGAGAGAGAGGCAGAGGGAGAAGCAGGCTCCCGAGGAGCAGGGAGCCCGATGCAGGACTTGATCTCAGGACCCTGAGATCATGACCTGAGCCGAAGGCAGACGCTTAACCATCTGAGCCACCCAGGTGCCCGAAACATTTTTTATAATATTGACTATTAACAGTGAAGCAAAAAATTCCTCCTTTCCCTCTTAATAAATATCAGAAATTATACTGATTTGGGAGAATATTTTGATCACTAGAAGAGTAACTGGCGTAGTCTAATGGAGCAATTCATCACCAGATTTTTTGTGGCAAGGTGGGGGAAAATACAGAGGGCAGAAAAATGTTTTTGTTCTATGTTAAAAAAAAAAGGAAAAAATATTTTCAAGGTGCTTTCTTAAGTTCTAATTCAAACTTTAATTCTGTATATTTTATGTGGTACCTACTGTGCTAGAATCTAGTAATTCAGTGGTGTGTGATATAGAAATGGACCTGCCTTCAGAGAACTGCCTTCAGTGAGGGATGTAGGATTCTTCATACATTATAGTTAAGTGCATACTTTCAGCTGTATGGAAGCTATATAGCAGATCTGCACGATGCTGGGGGAGTTGACCTAGTTATAAATTTTAAATGAAGAGATGCCTGGGATTTTATTTATTGACAGGGTTAAATAGTATTATCTTTGACTGGAAGGGAGTTGTATAATTAGAAATCCAATGCCATCATAATTTAATTTTCTGAGATCGCCACAAAAGATGTTAATCTAAATTGATTTAAATCTCTTGTATCTCATACCTCTGACTGACTTTACACGTTGTAGCAAAGTGAGTTAGATTACTGAGAATACTCTAAATGTATCAGAAATAATTACATAATTTTGAAACAGGATATTGATGGTTGCAAGCAAGTTAATTTAGAAGTCTGTTAGTGATATGGATTTAAGCATTCTGGCACATTTTGGGTTTATATTGACAAAGTTCTGGAAACAGAATCTCTAAAGAGATATTGTATATGAGTAAGCCATTAGAGAAAAATAATATTCTGGGCAAACTGAAAATTAAACTGTCACACATGGATATGCATTCTGGTTTTTTTTTAGACAGATAAAAGTCTAAATAATCTAATTATCCAAGACCAAAACTGTCATTTGTCTTGCATTTACAGAAAACTGATAAATATAAAAATTGAATAACAGGGGCGCCTGGGTGGCTCAGTTGGTTAAGCGACTGCCTTCGGCTCAGGTCATGATCCTGGAGTCCCAGGATCGAGTCCCGCATCGGGCTCCCTGCTCAGCAGGGGGTCTGCTTCTCCCTCTGCCCTCTGCCCTCTGCCCTCTTCCCTCTCGTGCTGTCTCTCATTCTCTCTCTCTCAAATAAATAAATAAAATCTTAAAAAAAAAAAAAAATTGAATAACAGATGAAAGTCTGTGATGATTTACCCAGGAAGTATTAGGTGCCTTAAATGATAGATTTTTTTTTTTTCAAAAAAGGTTTAGAATTATGTAGGGCAGGCTGAAGAATTTAAAACTCCTTTGTGCAGATACCCCATCCGCAGTAGTTTTTCCTGGTGGCCAGGCAGTTCAGAAAGCTTTTTAGCTAAATTTGATTGATGATTTAATTACAATCTGAGATTTTTTTCTTACCCATAAGTTCCTTATTGTATTCTATTGGATAGAAAGCAGTCTGTGTGGTAATAGAAGAGAGACTGCATTAATAAAACTGCCAGCCCCCCTTCACCTAGTGCTTTCTTGATGACGTGCCTACAGCTTCCAATCTGATGCCCTCCAGGTCGTGTCCTCTTTGGGGTGTATACACATATATTTGAGACTTTTCTGGGCCCTTTGGCCCATCATTTCTGTACATTTCTTTCAACATCCAGCTTACTGCTTTCCATAAGGGCAGCAAGTGGGCTTGGCAAATTCATATTGGCATGCTTATTTACATCATATAATCTTATCCATTATTACTCTCAATGCTTCAAATTCAAAACTGTTTTACTAAGACTGCTAGAGTATAGTTGCATGTAACAAGGATTCAAATCTCTAATAAAGAGAAATATTCTATTTTAGATTAGTGGTATTTGATTTAGAACTTTCCCATTATCATCCTCAAAATGTTTCCCTTAGAAAAGATTAAGAGTCTCTTTATGGTTTGTCTCCCTCTCTGTTTTCCTCTTCTTTCGTTTTTCCCTCCCTTCCCCTGTGATCCTGTGTCTTGTTTCTCAAATTCCTCATATCAGTGACATCATATGATACTTGTCTTTCTCTGAATGACTTATTTCGCTTAGCATAATAGCCTCTAGTTCCATCCACGTCGTTGCAAATGGCAAGATTTCATTTTTTTGATGGCTGCATAATATTCCATGTTATATATATAAACCACCTCTTCTTTATCCATTCATCTGTTGATGGACATCTAGGCTCTTTCCATAGTTTGGCTGTTGTAGACATTGCTGCTATAAACATTGGGGTACACATGCCCTGTCGGATCACTACATTTGTATCTTTGGGGTAAATACCCAGTAGTGCAATTGCTGGGTCGTAAGGTAGCTCTATTTTCAACTTTTTGAGGAACCT
>NC_138381.1:8044401-8068219 GCF_054177405.1 Leptonychotes weddellii | reverse complement strand
TTGAGACCTTTCTTGTTTCTTGAGAAAGGCTTGCATTGCTATATACTTTCCTCTTAGGACTGCCTTTGCTGCATCCCAAAGATTTTGAACAGTTGTGTTTTCATTTTCATTGGTTTCCATGAATTTTTTAAATTCTCCTTTAATTTCCTGGTTGACCCATTCATTCTTCAGTAGGATGCTCTTTAGCCTCCATGTATTTGAGTTCTTTCTGACTTTCCTCTTGTGATTGAGTTCTAGTTTCAAAGCATTGTGGTCCAAAAATATGCAGGGAATGATCCCAATCTTTTGGTACCGGTTGAGACCTGATTTGTGACCCAGGATGTGATCTTTTGCCTAGATGATCTGTCCATTTCAGTGAGGGGAGTGTTAAAGTCCCCTGCTATTATTGTATTGTTGTCGATGTGTTTCTTTGCTTTTGTTATTAATTGGCCTGTATAATTGGCTGCTCCCATGTTAGGGGCATAGATATTTAAAACTGTTAGATCTTCTTGTTGGATAGACCCTTTAAGTATGATGTAGTGTCCTTCCTCTTCTCTTATTATGGTCTTTGGTTTAAAATCTAATTTGTCTGATATAAGGATTGTCACCCCAGCTTTCTTTTGATGTCCATTAGCATGGTAAATGGTTTTCCACCCCCTCACTTTAAACCTGAAGGTGTCTTTGCATCTGAAATGAATCTCTTGCAGACAGCATATCAATGGGCCTTGTTTTTTTAATCCAATCTGATCTGTTAGAAGAAACTATATCCAAAATTTTAAAGAGAAAAAACTTATATATATATAAAAAATAAGGTTAAATACAATGAAGAGATAGACTATGACTGTAAAAATGAAAAATTACAAAAGATTTTAGAAAAGGAATTGATAAGATGTTGTTTGAAAAAGGAAAGAAGAAAAATTCACCTAGGAAAACAGAAAAATAAGAAGATAAAATTTAAAAAATTAACTTGGAAGACTAAAGCATCATGGGAAAAAAGCCATGAATTCTATGTGCTGTATTCCCCTAGCACTGGGGTTTTGCCATTCTCATTGATCGGTAAACTTGGTCTTGGCTGGATGTTCTTGGGGATCTTCTGAGGGAGGGGCCTATTGCCATGGTTCCCAAATGTCTTTGCCGGAGGTGGAATTGCCCCGCCCTTCCTGGGTCGGGCTAAGTAATCTGCTTGGGTTTGTTCTCGGGAGCTCTTGTTCCCTGCAAGCTTTCCATACAGCTTTGGAGGACGAGAGTGAAAATGGCGGCCTCCCAGTCTCCGCCCCGGAGCAGCTGAGAATTCATGGCCCCACTCCTCAGTGCACCCCCAGAGA
This sequence comes from Leptonychotes weddellii, assembly GCF_054177405.1. Lineage (NCBI taxonomy): Eukaryota > Metazoa > Chordata > Mammalia > Carnivora > Phocidae > Leptonychotes > Leptonychotes weddellii. Next base: position 8,066,915 of record NC_138381.1, on the reverse strand, counting down.
AAAGCAGTCAATCACTCCTGTCTCCCCATCTCCAGTCACACTCCGCGCTCACCCGGCCTGTGACCGAGCGTCTCTATCTCTGGCACCCGACCCCGTGTTAAGTCTCCAAACCCAGCAGGTTCCTGTGGTGGGCTCCCGCGCCATTCCTCCCGGGGGATGAAAGGGAGTCTCCCCGATCTGCCGCTTATTGAGTCCCTGCTGGAAGAGCAGTGACCTGACTGTGCCGTGGATCACGGTTTATGGCAACCGTGATCTGAGAGCCCACTCCTGGGCTCCGTCTCTGCAGCCGGCTTCCCTGCTCCAATACCTGGGAGCTCTGTCACACTCAGGCACCCCCAGTCTTTCTGTGACCCTGAGGGTCCTGAGACCACACTGTGCCAGGGAGGGTTCCACCCCCTGCCTAGCACTGGAGCGACATCCCTCAGCAGAGCTGACTTCTAAAATTTCCGATTTTGTGTTCCACTGCTCTATCACTTGCCAGAAGTGGCTGATGGAGGCCCCCTCCCCCACCATCTATCCTCCCGAATATCGCCTCGGATTCACTTGTCCGCACGTCCTACCTTCTAGAAAGTGGTTGCTTTTCTGTTCAGAGAGTTGCTGATATTCTTTTCTTCGATCTCTTGTTGAGTTTGTAGTTGTTCAGAATGGTTTGATCCTTATCTAGCTGAATTCCTGGGACCAGACGAAATTTAGGTCTCCCACAACTCTTCTATCTTGCTCCTCCCCACCAAGGTAAGCCCAATTTTCATATTGTACTCTACCTTCAGGGGTTAATTGAAGAAATTCAGTACCCTCTAAACTTCTTATTACATTCATTTATTTCCTAGTAGGGTAGGATGTTTCTCTCAATTATTAGAAATTCAACTATATTTTAAATATTTAAACAATAGAATATACTATTAATTATATAACCTCTATAAATATTTAAATTTAAAACTTTGTTCCTAATATGTGTAATTCTGGTAAGCATGGGTAGCTATTGGAATTATTTTTCATCATTTTTTAAATTTTAATTCCATTACAGTTAACTTACAGTGTTATATTAGTTTCAGGTGTATAATATAGTGATTCAACAATTCTATACATTATCCAGTGCTCATCATGATAAGTGTACTCTTTAATCCCCATCACCTATTTCTTGCATCCCTCCCCCTACCTCCCCTCTGATAAACCTCTGTTCTCTATAGTTAAGTGTCCATTTTTTGGTTTGTCTCTTTTTCCCCCCTTTGTTTGTTTCTTAATTTCCACGTATGAGTGAAACCATATGGTATTTGTCTTTCTCTGACTGACTTATTTCGCTTGGCATTATACTCTCAAACTCCATCCATGCAAATGGCATGGTTTCATTCTTTTTTATGACTGAATAATATTCCATGGATGCTGAATGATATTTATATATTATACATATGTGTGTATATGTGTGTGTGTGTGTGTGTGTGTATCACCACTTCTTTATCCATTTATATATATTGATGGACACTTAGGCTGCTTCCAGAATTTTACTATTACGAGTAATGTTGCAATAAACATAGGAGCACATGTATTGTTTTGAATTAGTGTTTGTATTTTTTGAGTAAATATCCAGTAGCGCAATTACTGGATAATTGGATAGTTCTATTTTTAATTTTTTGAGGAACCTCCATACTGTTTTCCACAGTATCTGCACCAGTTTGCTTTCCCACCAACAGCACACAAGGGTTCCTTTTTCTCCACATCTCCACATTCTCACCAACACCTGTTGTTTCATGTGGGATTTTTTTTTTTTTTTTTTAGCCATTCTGACAGGTTTGAAGTGATAGTTCATTTTGGTTTTGATTTGTATTTCCCTGATGATAAGTGATGTTGAGTATCTTTTCATGTGTCTTTGGCCATCTGTATGTCTTCTTTGGAGAAATGTCTGTTCATGTCTTCTGCCCGTTTTTAAATTGGGTTAGGTGTTTTTTGGGTGTTGAGTTGTATAAATTCTTTATATATTTTGGATACTAAGTCTTTATTGGATATGTGGTTTACAAATATCTTCTCCTATTCAGTAGATTGTCTTTTAGTTTTGCTGATTGTTCCTTCACTGTGGAGAAGCTTTTTACTTTGATGTAGTCCCAATCATTTATTTTTTCATTTGTTTCTCTTGCTTCTGAAGATACATGTAGAAAGAATTTGCTATGAACAATGTCAGAGAAATTACTGCCTGTGCCCTCTTCTAGGATTTTTATGATTCCAGGTCTCACCATTTAGGTCTTTAGTCCATTTTGAGTTTATTTTTGGGTATGGTGTAAAAAAGTAGACCAGTTTAATTATTTTTCATATAGCTGTCTAGTTTTCCCAACATCATTTGTTGAAGAGACCGTGTTTTTCCCATTGCATATTGTTGCCTCTTTATTAATTGATCATATAATCATGGGTTTGTTTCTGGGCTCTGTCCTGTTCTGTTCATCAGTATATCTATTTTTGTGCCAGTGTTTTGGTTACTACAGTTTTATAGTATAACTTGAAATCTAGAATTGTGAGACTGACCTCCAGCTTTGTTTTTCTTTTTCAGAATTCTTTTGGTTAATTTGGGTCTTTTGTGGTTTCATATCAATTTTAGGATTATTTGTTCCAGTTCTGTGAAGAATGCTGTTGGTATTTTGATAGGGATTGCATTAAATCTGTAGATTGCTTAGGGTTGTGTAGACATTTTAGCAATATTTGTTCTTCCAATTCATGAATGGAATATCTTTCCATTTGTTTGTGTCTTCAATTTCTTTCATCAACATTTTATAGTTTTCAGAGTACAAGTCTTTCATAACCTTGGTTGAGTTTATTGCTAGGCATTTTATTATTTTTGGTGCAATTGTGAATGGGATTGCTTTTTTTTTTTTTTAAAGGCTCCACACTGTGGAGCCCACACATGGCTTGAACTCATGATCCTGAGATAAGGCCTGAACTGAGGTCAGAAGTTAGACACTTGGGGTGCCTGGCTGGCTCAGTCAGTTAAACATCTGCCTTCAGCTCAGGTCATGATCTCTGGATCCTGGGATTGAGCCCCACACTGGGCTCCCTGATCAGTGGGGAGCCTGCTTCTCCCTCTCCCTCTGCTGTGCCTCCTGCTTGTGTGCATGTTCTCTCTCTCTCTCACTCTCTCTCTCTCTCTCTGTCAAATAGATAAATAAAAAAAAATCTTAACAAAATTTTATTTATTTATTTGAGACAGAGAATGAGTGGTGGGGAGGGGCAGAGGGGGAGAGAGAGAGAGAGAAGCAGACTCCCCGCTGAGCAGGAAGCCCAATGTGGGGCTCGATCCCAGGACCCTGAGATCATGACCTGAGCTGAAGGCAGACGCTTAACCGACTGAGTCGCCCAGGCGCCCTAAATAAAACCTTTTTTTTTTTTTAAAGAGTTAGACACTTAGCTGACTGTGCCACCCAGGTGCCCCCTGGGATTGCTTTCTTAATTTCTCTTTCTTTTGCTTCATTATTGGTGTAAAGGATTGCAAGAGATTTCTGTACATTGATTTTGTATCCTGCAACTTTACTGAATTCATTTATCATTTCTAGGAGGTTTTTGATGTAGTGTTTGGGGCTTTCTATATATGGTATCATGTCATCTGCAAATAGTGAAAGTTTTACTTCTTCCTTACCAATCTGGGTGCCTTTGTTCCTTTTGTTCCTTGTCTGATTGCTTTGGCTAGGACTTCTAGTACTAAGTTTAATAAAACTGGTTAGAATGGACACCCTTGTCTTATCCTGATCTTAGGGGAAAGCTCTAAACTTTTCACCACTGAGTATAATGTTAGTTTTAGATTTTTCATATGTGACCTTTATTATGTTGAGGTATGTTCCTTCTAAACCTACTTTGTTGAGGATTTTTATCATGAATGGATGTTGTACTTTATCAAATGCTTTTTCTGCATCTTTTGAGATGATCATATGGTTTTTATCCTTTCTCTTATTGATGTGATGTATCACGTTGTGTGATTTGCAAATATTGAACCACCCTTGCATCCCAGGAGTAAATCCCACTTGATCGTGGTGAATGATTTTTTTAATATATTCTTGGGTTCAGTATGCAAATATTTTGTTGATGATTTTTGCATCTATGTTTATCACAGGTATTGGCGTGTAGTTCTCTTTTTTTGTAGCATTTTTAATCTAGTTCTGATATCAGGTAATATCGTCTCATAGAATGAATTTGGAAGTTTTCCTTCCCCTTTTATTTTTTGGAAAATTTTGAGAAGAATAGGTATTAAGTCTCTTTTAAATGTTTGATAGAATTCACCTGTGAGGCTGTCTGGTCCTAGACTTTTGTTTGTTGAAGTTTTTTGATTATTGATTCAATTTCATTGCTGGTAATTGTTCTGTTCAAATTTTCTACTTCTTTCTGATTCAGTTTTGATAGGCTATATATTTCTGGAATTTATCCATTTTTTCTAGGTTGTCCAATTCGTTGGCATATCATTTTTCATGATATTCTCTTACATTTTTTGTATTTCTGTGGTGTTGGCTATATTTCTCCTTTTTGATTTCTGATTTTATTTATTTGAATCTTCTCTCTCTCTCTCTCTCTTTTTTTCTGGCTAGAGGTTTATCAATTTTATTGATCTTTTCAAACAACCAGCTCCTGGTTTTATTGATATGTTTGATTTGTTCTATTGTTTGTTTTAGTTTCTATATCATTTATTTCTGCTCTAATCTTTATTATTTCCTTCTTTCTGCTGGTTTTGGGTTTTGTTTGTTCTTTATTTTATTGCTTCCTTAGGTGTAATGTTAGGCTGTTTATTTGAGACTTATCTTGCTTCTTGAGGGAGACCTGTATTGGAATAATTATTTTAACAGTGATGGATCATATTAGCTTTTCTTTTCAGTACTGATCTGCTTAAGTTCAAAACAATTGTTCTGGAATTATATGAGTCTTACAACCTGAGCCTTTTTGGATGTGTTTTTAGCAGGGGTTGAAGTACCCTGGAAAATGAAAAATTCTCCAAAGTCCATATTTGAGTCTATGACTTTAAACTTTCTAGTAATCACCACAATAATAATTATTGTACTAAAGAAATAAAAAAGTGATAATTATTCTTAACAAAGTATTTTTTAAAGAATTTATTTTTTTATTTCAGAGAGAGAGAGGGGAGAGAGAATGTGAGAGCACACAAACACGAGCAGGGGGAGGGGCAGAGGGAGAAGGAGACTCCCCGCTGAGCAGGGAACCCAATGTGGGACTCCATCCCAGGATCCCAGGACCCTGGGATTATGACCTGAGCCAAAGGCAGAGGCTTAACCAACTGAGCCACCCAAGTGTCCCTTTACGAAGTATTTTATCAACCAGTGAGAGTATGTCTTACAAAAAGTGGAGGGTGTCATCTGGAGTGAGCATGGATAGAATTAAAAAATGCCAAAAGAGAAAGGAAGAAGAAAAGTCACTTAATCTCTACATTTTTGCCTTAAATATTAAAAAGTAATGGAAGGAACACATATCTATTAAAATACATGTTTCTGTTTTCTTTCGGACTGAGTATCACTAGGTATTTACAGCTAATGTTTATGAATGCTTTGTAGGTTCCATGTGCTTTATAAGCCCTTAACATATGTGATTTCATTTCATCAACATACCAACCCTATAAGAGAAGCACTATTATAGTTTTTCTTTTTACAGATGAGAAAGCAGACTCAGAAAGTTTAAGGAATGTGTCCCAGGCTTCACAGCTAGTACATGGCAAAATTAGAATTAAACCTTACACCCTCATAAATCAACTAAATATTTAAGTATTTTTCATCTTATTACTTTGAACCTATTTTTTAAAATATTTTTGGAACATAAGTCTCCTATGTTAGAATACCAAATACAAATATACAATGCAAGCAAAATCGGCTATATGATGTAGCTAAATAATGATACAATATGTGATTATAGGAACACTTGATTTTATAATATATTAAAAATATATTTTAACCATGATTATGATTCCACCAATCTTAAAAAATCATCAAGCATCCTTAAAAAGAGAGTGATTATGTGCAATACAAAAGCAGGCTTTGCATTGCTGCACTTTAGAAAATTTGGATCTGAGCCATTTGGGTAAGAATGTAAACAAACAAGACAATTATTATTAGTCAAAGACTGGAAATTCATGTCCTGTAGCACAGAGAAATAAAATGGGAAATATTATTCATTAGACCATCACAGACTTTTGTAAGGAGATCAATCCTGACCACTGTTTTGTTTCTTTTTTTTTTTTTTTTTAGCGTCTGGGTCTTTAAAAATTTCTGTTCTTGTTCTACATTTTTTCTTCTTCTGTGTCATATCCTGGCCTCCACTAAAGTTTATCCGTTAATCCAAGTTAAGTAGAAACCATTGTCATTCACAACTCCTTAAATTTAATACTTTGACTACCCCTGAAGAGGGAGGGAAGGAGGTCCTTCCTTGTCTATTTTATTTTGTGGAGGTGAGGAGATGTGGAAGGGTTTGGAGGGAGCTGAGATAAAAAAACAAGTACATTAAGAAACTCAAAAGAAATTTGCCTCATTCTAGATGAGAGCCATTTAAAATTTTCCTTACAATTGATTTTGAATTCTGGTCATAAATAATTATTGGAAACTTAAATTTCAAATAATAGTCAAAAAAAAAATCAAATAATAGTCAAGTCTATACTTTGACCTTTATCAAATCTGTTGGGAAAATCTTTCCTCTACCATAAATGTCTAAGAATTTTTCAGTAAAAAGTTCAGGTGAGTTGAAGATTCTCACGTAATCAATCCATAGGCATTGACATTTGTTTTTGAATTTGGACAAATGTTCGTGTTGGACTTTAGCTCACTGACATATTTGAGTAATTGATTTTTTTAACTGACTCACACTTGAGAAATATTTTTTCCTCTTCTAAAACAGAAAATTTAAACTACGGATATAAAGCTACACTTATGTACACCTCTAATGTTGCTATCAAAACTCAAAACAATATTTTGTCAGGACTCTTAAACTTTTAACCTTACCAAGTGACTAAAAACATTGAAAAAATCTCAAAATCATAATATATTTATAGTGCACAGTGGAAAAGCATGTTTTACATAGATGTTTTATCTATCCCTGCCAGAGTATAAATAAAATTCTGCAAACATTGAGAATAAGGGGGGACACTAGGTATAAAGGTGAGAAAAACCATTCCTACTTTCATGCGTTGGTTTCTGGATGTACATATTCAGTGTACTGGGACACAGCCTCATACGTTGGCCATCAGTCTACTGTATATGCCACAAATAGGTGACCCTGTCCTGCCTTGTAGAGTATCTCCCTCAAGTTGGAAATCATAGATGCCATTTAACAAACCATTCTCACCTTTTCAGGCTTGCTGTAGACTTGTGATTGGTATTTGGAGCCCTGGTACATTGCTTGGTAATATACCCATTTTTTATCTCCTTTGCTGTTAGATGTACCCAACCTTTTAGGTGATGTTTCAGGAACGACAGGAATCTATGTTGGTAAACCACTTTCTATGTAAGTCTTTAGATCACAGTGCTGGCAGAGACAAGAGAAAAGACAAAGTACTTTTCAGTTCAGGTGAGAACTATACATTGCCCCTTACAGAAAGGGTCCGGTATATTGTCACCAAGTGGCTGTTCTTTGAGGCTCACAGATCACACATTCAGTCAGGGAACAGCTAGATCACCCGCTAAGAGGAAGTCCATTCCATTGGACCCAGGAATAACCTTGAGCCCTGATATTACAACTCCATTTATCACCCATTATTCAAGCACCAGGCTGGTGGAGGACTGAGAATGACTGATGTTGACTGGATGCCAACAACCTTGCCATCTGGTTGCTAAAATGCCTTTTCTGTGGTTAAAAAAAAAAAAATCTGGCAGATAGGATATGGGAGTCAAAAAAAAAAAAAAATCACACTTTTTATGTCCACATCCATATGTCCATCCCTGTTCCTCTTGCACAGACCTCTTTGTCTTTAGTTTTTCAGTTTTGCTTTGTGTCGAGGCCCCTATCCAAGAAGCCATGTGATTTACCACTTTCCAGTCAGCTGTGTTTATCCTTACCTTTGGTCACTTGTCCCCTCATTCAACATCGATGACAAGTGTACTTCTCCTTCAGAGCCACTGCCAAGTAGGTAGGTAGTAAAGTACCTTCCATTTTTGTCTCATGCTAACCTATTAAGAAGACCTACTCATGGATCAGACCTGATTTCTTATCCTACATTAGTTTACTGAAAGATACTGCCCATGAAGTCGTATGTGTGAGCTGAGAGAGAGATCCATGTAATATAGGCAGGTAACTTGAGAGTTAGGTCCATCTGTCTGTGCAAATTACTGTTGTCCTCTGCACCTGTTGGGCCTGATCCTCAATATATTATTTTCATTATAGGAAGAATTGCTCTTAAGGCTGCCCGATTTTATAGCTTAATGGATGTGATAATACCCAAACCATGATGGGCAGCTCGAGATGCATAATCACTTACTGTCCCATGGTCAGGACTAATTCTCTACTAGGAACTGGTTTTAGCATATGAGGAACTAGTTTTCAAATAAAAAGTAGTCCACTTATGGAGATTGCATTGCCTTATTTGAGAACCCTATGGGGGTCTGCCAAAGTCTCCATAATACATTCTTATCTATGACATACTTTAATACTATTGGATTTGCTGGGCCAAGTGGAATGAATGGCAGGGAAGCCTGCACAACATCTTGGGACTGCTGCTCCCTCTCTTGCGCTAGGTCCCATTCAAAAATGCCATGCTTTAAGTCACCCCATAAATGGGTCATAACCTTATTTCCACATGCAATATCTCCAGGCTCCAAGGCCAACCATTCTGCCTCTTTCTTAATGCTATAACTTGTCCCTTACTTTAGATGTGATGATTATGCATGCTCCAGAAAACTAGGACCCTAAACATTTTATTGGAGTGGTAGGGCTCTTAATCTATGTGGATGAACTTCCTACTCTCTGACATGCCTATGAGTTACTAGGGCACCCAGAATACTTCCCACTTCTTGTCTATCAGATGTAATTAGCATGATATTTTCAATATAATGGACCAATGACATGTTCTGGAGAACACCAAGGTCATTTGAGGTCCAGCAAAGATACGACATCCAGAAAGAGAATGTGAGACTGAGTTACCACTTGATTACCTTTAGTTGTCTATCATCACCCATCATTCATTTGCTGTTTCTGAGGGCCCTGCAGGTTGAATGTATCTATGTAGTCTTTGAGGCACTCGTTTCGGCAATCCCACTGGGATGGGATATTGCTTCAAGGTATTCAAGTGCATCCACTCAAATAAGGTCTTTTCAGGTTCCAAGGTCCCACTGCTTCCCTCTTAGGGACCTGATTTAGCACAGAACTGTCAAGACTAAGTGTTTTGTCTCCTGTACAGCTCTTCCATGTAAGATTAATTCCTGAGCCTGGAGACACTCAGTCTGCCCGCTGGATTCAGGAGATAAGAGCTTCTTTAAACACTGTCAGGGACAAATTCTGGCTTTAATAGCATTCCCTGATTTGAAAATTGGCTGACCTGAGCCTGTCAGTTATTTTCTTTATGGATTCCAAGTCTTTTAATAAAATCTAGCCAAGTTCAAAATCCATATAATTACCATTGCCTCTATCTCATTTAACTCTTAAGCAACTACATACAGTGATTCCCCTTCAACTCTATGCTTCCCCTCAACTTTAACCACATCCACAGGTGAGATTCACAGTTTGTATCCTACTACCACCAGATGGAGTGAGTCCTTGCAGCCATCCTGCTAGTAAGCCTTCAAGTACCAGAATCAATCCAGAAGGTCTGTGTTTCAGGGCCACCATTAGTACAACCGTCTTGAGTCTTTCAAGAAAATAGATATATTTTCATCCTCTCTACCGTTCAATTTCTTCACCAGAATCAACCATATTTATTAGTTTCCTTTCTTAAAAATATAGGTATCTCTTTAAATTATGTTTTGGGACCCATGCATACACTAATATTTGTATTTTGATGTTTGGATTTATTTTTGTACTTAGAGGCAGAGAATTTTTTATTCAATATGCCTCGGTTCATGGCACATCGTCACCCTGGGTCTCTGCAAAGTCCCCCTTTTTTTTGTATTCATTCATTCATTCATTCATTCATTTTTTTATTATCTGTATATCCCCCTCCCACATCCATTTCCTCCATAGGCAATTATTGCAATAGGTACCTATTATTTTTATATGTTCTTGAAAAATATACACTTTAAACTTTTATAAATGATATTATCATATACTTGATTCTGTTAATTTTTAAATTGAATATTATCTTTTATCTTTTAAGATTAATCTCTGTCATTTGTGTACTATTTGAATAGAAGTTGTATTCGTCATAATACTTCTCTCAAATTCTTTAGCATGTATCATCCTAGAATAAGGGTGTTTTCCTACAAGACCACAATTATCAATCCTAAGAAATTATTAACTATAATGTAAAAGTATCTGCTTCATATTTAAATTCCCTCTATTTCTCCAAGGATGTCTTTTCTATCTGCTTAATACAGTTGAGTTTAATTAATGCATAAGGGGTTATCTTATTTAGTCATTTTTTTATTCTAGAACTACTTCTCCCATTATTTCCTCATACATGACTATTTTAAAAAATCAGAGTATTCCTATGGCAGAATATACCACATTCTGGAGTTTGTGTTTGCTAATGGTATTTGTTATTCTTCTATGTCCTGTATTACTTGTGAAGAGGAAGGTAGGTAGAGAGCAGGATTTTGTCAACCTCAGCACTACTGATATGCTGTGGAGTGTTGTCCTTTGTGTTGGAGGACATTTAGCAGGATTCCTGGCCTCTACCCACCAAATGCCTGGCAAGAAGTACCTCTTAACACGTAGCAACCAAAAATGTCTTCAGATTTTGCTAAATGTCACCTTTGGGTAAAACCACCCTGGTTGAGAACCACTGATTTACAGGCTAGTTTACAGTCAGGTTAAACATTCTTTAGCAAGAATAACACGTACTTTATACATATATTTCTTAGGATTCACATAAAGAGAAACATGGTGCCATGTTGTTCTACTATTAGTGATGCTGAACATGATTGCTTGATTAGGGTGTGGACTTCCAGCTTTCTCCAGTATAATACTCATTTTGAAATTAGTAAATGATCTTTCAGAAAAGTCTCTGATATCCTAAAAATACCCTGTTCTCTAAATATCTTTAATGATTTTGGCACCCATTGATGATCTTTATCTGAACTGGTTATAATTATTTTAATTCATAGTTGCAAAAGTTCTAATTCTGCTATCTCTCTACAGTTACTAGCTGGCATTCTTCCACAGAAAAGAAAAAAAGTTTTAAAAATATTTACTCTTTTTCTCTCTTTGGTTTATATTAATGACTTATGAATTTATTTTTATTCAACTTGTTATACATTAATATTGTTTTCATTTTTGATGTTCAAATTGTCCCAGATTTAGCCACTAGGAGTCCTTTTAAGCTGGTGTCCTTATGACATTTTTCCATTAATCACTGAGTCATTAACTGTTTTCAGACACAATTATGTTCTGGGTTCATCTTGTACTTCCCTAGCTCTAGGACTGGAGTCAGGGATTTCTCAAAGAGCCATGGTTTATCTTACTGGAAAGATTGGGTGCTAAACATGTTCATTTCCCTTGCAGTATAATTGCTCCCACGTCCTTTCAGTAGACAGAGATAGAAAACTGTGTTCACATTCATATTTCAAATTTTTCATTTAAATTTAGCATTAAGTATTTATTGCTGACCTTTCCTGCCAAGGTAAAATTTACATACAATTTAAAGAACAGATATTGAGTGATACTAATCAATGCATCATGAAATATGCAAGCATCTGTATAAAGCACACTCTTTGCAAGATATGGAATATTTCTGTCACCCTAAGAAGTTTTCAAGTTTACTAATGCCCCTTCCCAGTCAATTTTCCACCTTAGAGGTACCATAAGTTTTGCCCATCTAGAACTTCATATAAATGGAAACATTCCATAAATACTTGATTGCACCAGCCACCTTTTGCTCATCATATCATATTCTGTTTCATACGTGGTGTTTCATATATCAATAGTTTGTTCCTTTTTATTTAGTAATAATACTCATTGTATGAGTAGACTGAAAATTGTTTATACACTCTCCTGTTGCTGAACACTTTTTTTCCCCCAGATTTTGACTATAAAGAAACAACTTTTAATATATTTTGATTTATTTATGTTTTGTGGTCATGTTTTTATTAATCTTGGAAGTGGAATTTATTTCACTAGGAGTGGAATTGCAGGTTCATAGTGTAGGTATAAACCTAATTATTTAGAAAACTACCAAACTAGTTTCCAATGTGTCTCATTTTCTTAATTTCTTATTTGTTATCTCTTTTCTTTTTAAAATTTTGTTTCTTTTCTAATAATGTTAATATATAAAGTTATTTGCATTGTCTTACAACATACATAAAATTGTTACAAACTCACAACATCAATATTATGACCCATAATAATCCTCTTGAATGGTGTTTAAGATTTTCATGCAGTCATTACTGTTCTGAGAATATATCCCACTGGATATTGAATGAGAGTTTTGTGTTCAAAATCACTTGAAAGACTATATTCTGGGTTATATAATCAATATGATACACAGTTTGTTAGTTCACATGTATCCGATATTATGGTTTACATTTTTTTTCTCTTTTTGCTTTAATATAATTCATGTTGGAGTGTGGTATTATTACAGTTTTTCTTTGTCATGGTGGTGGTTTTATGAGGAGTATTTTTCAGCAGTTGAAAGTTTTTTTTTCTATCCATATTGTTGCAAATGGCAAGATTTTGTTCTTTTTTATGGCTGAATAATATTCCATTGTGTGTATATACCACCACTTCTTTATTCATCTATTGATTGACACTTGGACTGCTTCCGTAGTTTGGCTATCATAAATAATGCTGTAGTAAACATAGGGGTGGATATATCCTTTTGATTTACTGTTTTCATATTCTTTGGGTAGATACGTAGTAGTGCAATTACTGGATCATAGGGTAGTTCTATTTTAAATTTTTTGAGGAACCTCCATACTGTTTTCCAGAGTGGCTGCACCAGTTTGTATTCCCACCAACAGCGCATGAGGGTTCCTTCTTTTCCCACATCCTCACCAACACTTGTTTCTTGTGAGTTTTTTTTGTTTTTGTTTTTGTTTTTAGCCGTTCGACAGGTGTGAGATGATATCTCATTTTGGTTTTGACTTGCATTTCCCTGATGATGAGTGATGTTGAGCATCTTTTCATGTGTCTGGTGGCCATCTGGATGTCTTCTTTGAAGAAATATCTGTTTACGTCTTCTGCCCATTTTATAATTGGATTATTTGTTTTTTAGCAGTTGAAAGATTTTATCCTTATTTTCTACTTTTAGTAGTTTTGTATAGATACTGCATTCCTTTTTCTGTTTGTGATAAAGTGGGTAGGATTTTCCTAGACAAGCAAGAATAAATAACGATAGGTGGTTTTATGGGAAAAGGTGCAATAATGAAGAATATGGGTTGTGTACTTAATTTCTTAGTTCTAGAGTGCTCCCTTTGGTTGATATACTGAAAGGACTGGGGTTTTTTGTGTTTTTAATTAGAGCTTTTAGGTAGAAAATACAGATTAAACTGTATTCTGATTCTTTGTTAGGAGCCTTAATAGCAACTTCTTGCTTTCCAATTTTTCATTACCTAGAAATATCCAAATGACACCCTCACTTTGAAGGGTATAGTTCCCCCATAAGTGGTCCCACCTCAGGAGTGAATGCTATTATCTCTTGTACTTTCTAAGCTCCTTTCTTACATTTCTTACAGTAGCTAGTATTCTGGTCCTCCAGGTCTGAGATTTGCTCTCGGTATCTCCCTGTGGAGGGTGATGTGACTTCCCCTGCAGGGAGTCACCCTAGCTGGTGTTCCCTCTTAGGCATAATTCCCCTCTGACTCTGCTCCTGCATCGCCTCCAGAGAGGACTCTGCTGCTCTTGGATATATATTTTAACTCTTACATGTGCATCAAGGTTTCTATTAAACTAAGTCTCTAAATTATATTTGCAGAAAGACTGATTTTATTTTTTCTCACTGTTGATTTTTGGAGGCTGCATGGAGAGATAGGGATTTAGTCTGTGGTCATGTTCTAAACTGTGTGATTCCCAAAAGACACTATTTTTGACCATGGGTGGTCATTTATTATAGCACTGATTACAGAAAATAACTTTAAGAAACTTGTTTATTTGGATATTGGAAAATAGACATCTAAATAACTCATAGGCCAAAGAAAGATACTTAACGGAATATAACACTGAAAGATAAAAGCCCTGAAATCTTGAGGGATGCGGCAAGATTTAGGGATATTTATAACATTAAGCACTATATTAGGAAACAGTTATGTCTACCATGGGATGGTGACTCTCAGATCTCAATTACAGGGAGTGTAATTAACCCAGAACTCCAGCTGCTGTGCTCTGAAATCCAGGCAGTAAGATCACGCTTCCCACAGGCTACTCCCAGCAGAGGGCAGCCTCCTTATTTCTGGGACAGGTGACCTCCTTACTATTGACTTTGACTTAAGAGCTCCTCCATGGCCTCACCTAACTCTCCTTGGACCACGCTGACATCTAAGATGGTTTCACGTAAACCTTCTCTTCTTCCCTCTCTCGCCACCCAAATCTAAGTCAGTACTGATTGCAGTCCAGCTACCCCCACCTCTCCTGACTCCCTCTCATTTTCTCTCAGACTCATTCCTCCTAATAAAGTCATTGCTTTTTTAATCCCATTGTACAGCTGCTTCTTGGAGTACCTAGAGTAACAAAATAACAATGACCAAAAAAATTAACAACTAATTTCTAGCAGAAAAAATAAAAATAGGTATAGAAAGAAGGGAAGATGGTATTAGGAATTAATAATATATTTAGAAAGTGTAATAGAAATAGTCAACAAATCCAGAAGTTGGTTCTTCAAAAAAAAGAAAAAGAAACTAAAATGAAATTTAAGTAAAATTAATCAAGAGCTATAATTAGAAAAATCTAGTAATAAAAAAGGGACACAGCTTTAGATAGAGAGCAGAGATTCACAAAGATAGGGAAACACTATGAAGGCATGATGCTAATAAAAATAAAATCTTACAAGAAATAAATTACTGACCAGAAAAAAACAGCTTTACCCAGTATGACTCTTGTAGAAATAGAAAGCCTGAATGGATTTATAACATTATATAAAGTCAATTAAAAATTAATAAATTAAAACTCTTCCTACAATAAAACTCCAGTATCAGAATGCTTATGGTTAAGTTCTACCATTCAAAGTAAATAATTCCAATTTTATAGAACATATTCCAGGGGAGAAAAAGAGGAAAAACTTTCCAACATTTTCCGCTGTGTTTGTGTAATGCTAATGTTGCATCTAGACAAGGATAATATAAGAAAGGAAAATCATAGTCATTCTCACACACAAATATAGTGGCAAAAATATTAACCAAATAGAAGTAGTCTTAATCTCATAGTGAATAAAAACAGTTGATTTGTTACAGGAATGGAAGGATGTTACAACATTAGATCATCTGTTATATAAATCAGCACATTAAACATACTAAAAGAAAAAATTAATTGTGTGGTTATCTTAAAGGTCACATAAAAACAGTTGCTACAACTTATTTCATGATTTTATGGAAAAACATTTTAGCACACTAGGAATCAAAGTGGACTTTTACAACTTGGTGGAGTAGCAAAATTTTAGAGCAAATATTTTTTTTAATGATGGAGTATCACTTTTTTTTTTTTTAAGGGAGAAAGGGAGGGAGCGCAAACACTCTGGGGTCCTGGGGTGGGGAGGGGCAGAGGGGTTGGGAGAGAGAAAGAATTTTAGGCTCCATGCCTACCATGGAGCCAAATGCAGGGCTCAGTCTCACGACCCTGAGATCATGACCTGAGCCAAAATGAAGAGTCAGATGCTTAACCCACTGAGCCACCCAGGCATACCCCTGCTATCACTTTCTTAATTTAAGATTCTACTCCAGATGCCAGACAGTTCAACAAAAGAAGAAAAATAAATAAAATTATAAGAATTGGAAAGATACAAAATTGTAATTAATTATCACAGACGATATAATTATCTATTTAGAAAATACAAAGTAGTCTACAAAACATAATTCATGAGAGTTTAAAGATACTGCTGGGTATAAAATCAATTAAATATGCATATACCAGCAAAAATTTATATTTATATACATAATATTTGTATATAATATATAATAAATAGAGCAGTGTTTGTGCAATGATTGGTAGACCAAAGAACTAGAATAAGAGACCAGAATCAGAGCCACACACATATGGACAGTTGATCTGCCAACAGATTTGTCACTGCATGCCAATAATGAATGGAGGGTTCAGTAAAAAGTTCTGGCTTCAGACTAAAGATGAATGGAAGGAATTAACTTGCCTCATTATAATATTAATCTTTTAAATGAACACTCTAATTTTAATGTGAAAAAAAGATGGTGTAATTCTGGCTTAATCAATAAGACAAACTAATTTTTATTCTTCACTATGTTTTTTTTAAAGAATTCATCAATGTATTTCTTTTGTCAAATTCGCCCCCAAATCAGATATTAAAAAGCAGCAAGCGTATTTAAAACATGAACGTGTTATACCAAGCCATTCTTGATGTAAGTGGTAATTTAGGGGATGCTCATTAAATACCTGACACTATTTCATTTTTACATCCTTGTCCTTTTCTACTATTTTCTCCTCTAAATTATATATACACTTTTTTCTCCTTCACAGCTCAGTGTTAATAATTAAAGTTCACTTTCTATTTTATCTGAACTATCAGAGTACATGCAATTAGTCAATATACCTTCTAGTTAAAATGATACTGAGGACTATCAAAATCTCTGAGAAGACCTGTTGGCAACTTTTTTTTTTTTTTTTTTTTTTTTTTTTTTTAGAGAGAGAGAGAGAGAGAGAGCATGAGCAGGGATGGAGGGGCAGAGAGGAGGGAAAGAGAAAATCTCAAACAGGCTCCACGCTCAGCATGGAGCCCAATGGAGGGTTCAATCTCATGACCCTGAGGTCATGACCTGAGCCGAAACCAAGAGTTGGATGCTTAACTGACTGAGCCACCCAGGTGCCCCTGTTTGTCTAAATTTACTTTTAGGAGATATTTTGAAAATAAAGTCTACCTTTCATAGCTTGCTTAATTTCATCTTTCTTATAATGTATTCATTTTCCTAATGCAGATCTTGCTAAGGATTGTGTGTTTACCTAGCTTTTCTTAGTAATAGAGTACATGTGAGGATGTAGTCAACCCATGGCAAAATTAAGTCCCATTAGACACCTTATATAAACCTCTGATTCCTATTCTTATTGGAACAAGATCCACATTTTAAAGCCTCTATTGTGTTTCACTTCTCAAGTTCTGGAAGTACTGCTTGTGGAAAGTTCATGCTTGATCAAGTTTATAAGAAATCCACTGCAGCAGAGCAAAGCTTGGCAGGAGAGGTGCAGAAAGGCATCTTTTCACTGTTTTGTTTTTAGGTTATGGCTTTTCTCTGGCTCTTCTAGGACATTCTCATAAAACAATTTTCTATGTTTAACATAACAATGTGTCTATTCACATTTTTAAATCTTAACAGTTACTAGGATATTCATAGATGATTATTACATATCTACATCATTTGTCAGTGATTCTGCATTGAAATGGAGAAAATATTTGCGTGTGAAATTCTGTAACACCAGTAAGAATTTTTTAGACTCCCCGGCTTTGGGAAATCAAGGATCCAAAATACCCATTTAGAGTTTTTACTCTGAAATTTGTAAGTTTTCTCTGCCAGAGTATAAGTAAAGTCTTTATAAATGTATTTTCCTTGTCATTCTAACATATATTGACTTATTTATACATAGATGTATTGTTCTTTTGTGATTTCCTTGCATGGCTTTTGATTCATGTTCAATCAGAAATATGTATTTTTGCCCCCCTTTTTTTGAAGTATAATTAACATATATTGTTTTATTAGTGTCAGTTGTACAATATAATGATTCAACAATTCTGTACATTACTCAGTGCTCATCACAGTAAGTGTACTCTTAATCCCCTTTATCTGTTTCACCCATCACCCACCAACCTCTCCTCAGGCAACCACCAGTTTGTTCTCTATATTATAAAGAGTGTATTTTTTTTTTTGTCTCTTTTTCCTTTGTTATTTCATTTGTTCTGTTTCTTAAACTCCACATATGAGTGAAATCATATGACATTCGTCTTTCTTTGGCTAACTTATTTTACTTAGCATTATACCTTCTAGCTCCATCCATGTTGTTGCAAATGTCAAGATCTCATTCATTTTTATGGCTGAGTAATATTCCATTGTGTGTGTGTGTGTACACACACCACATCTTTATCCATTCATCTATTGATGGACACTTGGGTTGCTTTTATATCTTGGCTATTATAAATAATGCTCCAATAAACATAGGGATGTGTATATCTTTTCAAATTAGTATTTTCATTTCCTTTGGTTAAATACCAGTAGTGGAATTACTGGGTGATATGGTAATTCTATTTTTAATTTCTTGAGGAGTCTCCTTACTATTTTCCACAGTGTTTTCACCAGTTTGCATTCCCACCAATAGTACATGAGGGTTCCTTTTTCTCTGACTTTCCTTTTTTTTTTGAAAAAAAAAAAAAAGTTAATTTGTACTTTATTAAAACACAACTTTTGCTATAAAGACACTATTAAGTTAATTAAAACACAAGCCAAAGATTAGTAAGAAATATTTGTAAAACATATATCTGATAAAGGGTGAATATCCAAAATATGAAAATGTCTCTTTTTAGAAAATATTTTTATTCAGCTTTATTTTTTGAAGAAGGTTTAGAGTCACCACAAAGTTGAATTGAAGTATAGAGATTTATACCTCCTACTCCACATATGCACAGCCTCCCCATTATCAAATCTCTGACAGAGTGGCACATTGTAACAACTGATGAACTGCCCTGACACTGCATTATCACCCAAAGTCCGTAGTTTACATTAAGGTTCAGTATTGATGTTATATAGATGTGGACATATATATAATGTACCCATCATTATGTATCATATACAATATTTTCACTGCCCTAAAAATCCTCTGTGCTCCATCTGCTTATTCTTCCCTGTCTTCAGCCTCTCCTTTTACCCCCTGCAACTTCTATAAAACACTAATATCTTTCAGTGTCTCTATAATTTTTCTTTTTCCGGAATACCATATACTTGGGATCCTACAGTATGAAGCCTTTTCAAATTGGCTTTTAGTAATATACATTTAAGATTCCTTCATGTCTTTTTATGGCTTGGTAGCTCATTTCTTTTTTGGGCTTCATTATATTCCATTGTCTGGACATCCTTCAATTTATCCCTTCATCTACTGAAGGGCACCTTGGTTGCTTCAAGTTTTAGCAGTTATAAATAAGGCTGCAAGAAACATCCTAGTGTGGGTTTTGGGGTTTATTTTTATTTTGTTTTTTATTTATTTATTTTTTTTTGGTGCAGATTTCTGTGTGGATGTAGTTTTCAACTCCTTTGGGCAAATACCTAGGAGTATGATCACTAGATAGTATGATAAAAATATGTTTAGTTTTGTAAGAAACTGCCAAACTCTCTTTCAAAGTGGCCATATTCTCTTGCATTCCCACCAGCAATGCAGGAGAGTTCCAGTGGCTCCACACTCTTACCAGCATTTGATGTTGTCAGTGTTCTGGATTTTCACCATTCTAATAGGTGTATAGTGTTATTCCATTTTTTTAATTTGCATTTTCCTGATGATGTATGATGTGAAGCATCTTTTCATATATTATTTCACATCTGTATATCTTCTTGGTAAGATGTCTGTTATCTATAGATCTTGGGCCCATTTTCAAATAGGTTGTTTTCTCCTGTTGAATTTAAAGAATTCTTTGTGTATTTTGGATAACAATCCTTTATCAGATATATTTTTTTCAAATATTTTCTTTCTGTCTTAGGCTTGTCTTCCCATTCTCTTGACATTGTTTTTCACAGAACAGAAATTTTGAATTTTAATGGTCTAGTTTATCAGTTATTTCCTTCATGAATCCTGTCTTTGGCTATGTATCTAAAAAGCCATCACCAAATCATGGCCATCTAAATTTTCTCCTGTGCTATATGTTTTCTGTGAAGTTTTACAGTTTTGTGTTTTACATCTGGTTTGTAATCCATTTTGAGTTAATTTTTTTAAGGGTGTAGTGTCTGTATCTAGATTATTTCTTTTTCATGTGGTTCCCTCTTCTTTTATTTAACTTTGGTACACATTTTATTTCAAATTAGTTCTAAGGTTCTTTACTTTTAGAAATTCTCCAAAGATTTAAAATGAAATTAAAGTAACAAAAATACATGTGACATTGCCCATTACTAAAAATCATTTATTGTTCTCTTGACTCTTGGTAAAAGACGGTGTGAGCTATCACTGAGCTGTATTTAACTGTGGACAGGTAGAAGTAGATTTTAATTTCAGAGAGAGTTTAATCCAATTCTTATTTGTGATTTTAAGACTTAGAGAAAGAATGTTAAAGGACCCTGGGGTGTGATGACATCAGTAATATGCACACTGCATTAGGTTTGAGTTGCCAGACTTTTTAATGTGAGTCTATAGAATGCTTTTCTTTTGAATTAATCTGCTGGTAGAGAAAGATGAAACAAGCCTCAAAATCCCAAAATATATCAAAAGAAAACATACTTTTGTGGTAATGTAGTACAATGGATTCAAAATGTGGTGGGTACTACTGCAAAGGGATATACATATATTAGTAGCTATCTCTTAGCATGGTATGAGTATAATGAGCTCAGGATTGGAATCAGAGAGGAACTTTAGGTGAACCATAGCTTGGACTCTTTGCCTACCTTGAGAATTACCTCTACTCTTAAGGACCCCAGTTTCCTCACAGCAGGAAGTACACACTTACAGGATTATTGTAAGGATAAGAAATAACCTATATAGCTCCTTATCAGAAAAATGTATTACCCTCAGTAAAAGAGTAATAATCTCATATTGCTAGGAAATAGCAAGCTTCCTGCCTTTTACCTCTTACTTCCAAAATCACAGTTTGTGATGTGATTTTATGGCTGACTTGTCTGAAATGAAAATTCTGAATATTTGCGAATATATTATTGGAATATCTAGATGGTTTTAGGTGACTTCTCACTAGCCTGTAGAATGCCCCATAGTACATTCTGTTGGGGGTTTTCTCAGTTGACAGTGTCCATTTACCAAATTATTGTCATCTTGATAAAATATAAAAAATTAATATACTATTTTAATCTGTCATTATTTGATTAGGCTGTTAAGTTTTTTCTTTTTTTTCTTTTTTAAAGATTTTATTTATTTGAGAGAGAGAGAGAATGAGCAATGGGGAGGGGCAGAGGGAGAGTCCCTGCTGAGCAGGAAGCCTGATGCAGGGCCTGATCCCAGGACCCCGAGATAATGACCTGAGCAGAGGACAGATGCTCAACCAACTGAGCCACCCAGGCACCCTGTTTCTTTCTTTAGAAAAAAAAATTATCACATGAAATATTTGAGTTTGGAATAAATATTTCCCCTAAATAATATAATTTCTGCCTTGGGGCGCCTGGGTGGCTCAGTCGTTAAGCGTCTGCCTTCGGCTCAGGTCATGATCCCAGGGTCCTGGGATCGAGCCCCGCATTGGGCTCCCTGCTCAGTGGGAAGCCTGCTTCTCCCTCTCCCACTCCCCCTGCTTATGTTACCTCTCTTGCTGTGTCTCTCTCTGTCAAATAAATAAATAAAATCTTTAAAAATATATATATATATAATTTCTGCCTTATAAGACTAGGCTGTTAGGAAATATTTTTTATATTTTATAAATGAAAAATGGAGGCTTTCAAGATGAAGAGAATTGGGACTCAACTGTTTTTATTTTACTGGAAGTCTTCTCTCTACATCACTGCATTCACCTGCCACAAAATGCAGTGGAGCTATGCCAAGAGCAATGAGTTAAGAGTAAATCTGAGAAATCCTACCAGTGTTGGGTATGGAAAGCTAAATAACTGGCTCTTCTAGGATGCTTTCTTAATTTTGCTTTGTGTCTCATTGTTGTAATTGAAATCTAGAAAGGCTGTTTCTTGGAGATTACCATTGTGTACTTTTTCCTTCCTCCAACGGTGCTTATAGATCACTTAGATAGCATGTGTCAGGTCCAGGCTGATGAACAAAATGGCATGGCTCTGGATTCATAAACTTACATTCTAGTTATTGTATTGATTAGAATCTTTGATGTTCTTTCGATAGTATTAAGCAACAATAACATTGAGTAGATGAAAATGTTTAGAAATGACCCCATAATTCTTTTTTTAAAATTTTTTATTGTTATGTTAATCCCCATACATTACATCATTAGTTTTAGATGTAGTGTTCCATGATTCATTGTTTGTGCATAACACCCAGTGCTCCATGCAGAACGTGCCCTCTTTAATACCCATCACCAGGCTAACCCATCCTCCCACCCCCCTCCCCTCTAGAACCCTCAGTTTGTTTTTCAGAGTCCATCG
>NC_138381.1:8036872-8043901 GCF_054177405.1 Leptonychotes weddellii | reverse complement strand
TTGCACCCAAAACCATAAGATACCTAGGAATACATCTAACCAAAGAGGCAAAGGATCTGTACTCAGAAAACTATAAAATACTCATGAAAGAAATTGAGGAAGACACAAAGAAATGGAAAAACGTTCCATGCTCATGGATTGGAAGAACAAATATTGTGAAGATGTCAATGCTACCTAGAGCAATCTACACATTCAATGCAATCCCCATAATTCTATCTTTAGGAATAATCACAATATTACATTTTCCACAAGCAACTCAAATGATTCTTATGTTCACACTTACTTTCAAGAACCACTGCCTGCTTGTCTAGATTTCATCTCATACTCTACCCCACACCTAATATTTCATGATAGATATCTTGGCTCTTGTAACGTTCAGACCTATTTCCTGCTTCCTTTATTGGAACATTCTTGCCTTGATTCCACCTCTTTGACTTCTTAAACTTCAGATTTCAGCTTACATATTATTCCTTCAAATAACCTCTGATTGCCTAATTTATTGCAGGCCTTTCTTATAGCCCTCAGGGGGTTTTATCCCTCATGAGTCTCTGCCCAATTTATACCTATATATTTATTTGTATTTTGTCAATAGAATATTTGGTGCCTCTTATGTAAGAGATACTAAATAATATTTTTTAAACACCTGAATAGTTTGGGTGTTTACATATTTTTCTCAATGTTTATTTTTTAAAAAATATTTTATTTGTTTATTTGACACAGAGAGAGAGAGACAGAGAGAGACAGAGAGAGCACAGGCAGAGGGAGAGGGAGAAGCAGGTTCCCCATGGAGCAAAGAGCCCAATGCAAGGTTCGATCCCAGGACCCTGGGATCATGACCTGAGCCAAAGGCAGACGCTTAACCGACTGAGCCACCCAGGTGCCCCTATTCTCAATGTTGAATATGCATAACATTGGAAATGATTAATCAACAAATATTTTACCAATTACTCTTAAGAGAATATATTTTTACATTAAAAATTCTAGAAAACATTTTTTCAGTAATTCCCATATTACCTGAAATTTATTTAACAATAGTACCCACTATTAGTTAAAATTCATAGTATATTAGAGTTAGAATGAAAATATTTTAGGATTTTCTCTTGATCACTAAAAGCAAATCATTGGAATTACATTTCAATTTGATATGATTATTAGAATTGCTTACAATAAATTCTGAAAGCTTAAAATAGTACCTGATTTTTACTTTCTTTTTAACTTGCATTCAGTTGAATGCCTTTTAAGATTTATTTATTTTGGAGAGAGAGAGAGAACAAGCCAGGGGAAGGGCAGAGGAAGAGAGCATATGGAGCAGACTCCCTAGTGAGTGCGAAGCCCAAGGTGGGCTAGATTTTACAGCCCTGAGTTCATAACCTGGGCTGAAATCAAGAGTCCGAGGCTTAACTGACGGAGCCACCCAGGCGCCCCTCAGTTGAATGGCTTTTAATGTAATAGATTTTCATATGATTCTTAGAAAAGAATAATCTGATAAAAAATTTTGTAAAATGAAAACAGAAATAAAATGGTTTATAATATTTATGATGTTCCAATTTCTACATAACCTTTACTTTTTGGTGTGTGTTGTATACATAAATTTATGAAATAATTGCTGTGTCAATAACCTGCAAATAGCAAATAATCAGACATCATTATTTCAGATTTGTTGTTACAACTGATAAAATCATTCCTTTCTTTTTTTAAAGATTTGGAGTTTATTCATTCAAACCATCTGTTACTTATATAAAACCTGAGTTCTACCTGTAATCTGTTATCAGGTATAAAATTGACTTCAGCATTTTCTTTTAAATGCCTACAATTCCACAAAGCCTTGACATAACATATTTGTCCTTGGCCAGAAATACATACATTTTCCTAAAATTAATTTTTCATCACCAAGTTAATGACTTTTTGTGATAGCTTTATTATTTTCATTCTGATAAGTGATGTGATGATAGTCAAAAAGTTTAAGCATTAATCTTAATAATTAAAAAAATGACATGTTGGTAATTGGATTTTGAAATACTATTTTCACCTCGTATCCCCAAATAGATACCCCACATGTTAAACCACATCATCTAAAATTTGATCCCTGGCGTGCCTGGGTGGCTCAGTCAGTTAAGTGTCCGACTTGATTTTGGCTCAGGTCATGATCTCTCGGGGTCCAGCTGGCGTCAGACTCCTCGCTCAGCCGAGATTCTCTCTCTCCATCTGCCCCTCTTCCCCCACTTGCATGCACAGGCTCTCTCTCTCTCTTTCTCTGTCTCAAATCTTTAAAAATAAAATAAAATAAAATTTGATCCCGTAGTTTATTATATTTAATTGATAAACAAGATCTACTCCCAAGAATGTAATTTTTGTTTCCTGCTTTTTAGAAGCCAGAGCCTCTCTTAGATTTGGGAACAGAATATTTTCTACAATAATGATACAATTTTATGTATATGAAAAAGCAGATTTTAGAAATTTTTTATTAGAAAGATATTTAAATAGAAAGATTAAATAGAAAGATATTTTGAAGTCTAACATTTTTCTTCTTTTTGAAGTCTAACATTCTTAAGTTGATTTTGATTAAGTTGATTTCTCTTTTAGAATTTAAAATGTCATGAAAAATACTTTATAATAGTCTAATACTAATCAATACTCTGCAGTCAAGCCATTTGGAACTAACAATGTAAAAATAAATAATTTCCAATTTTTATCCTTAACAGTTTAAAAATGTCTTCTATTTTAATCATGTTACATAGTTTGCAAGGTATTTTGAATAATTGATTTCTTTCAGTCCTTATAATTCCACAAATTTTGTGGGTCTGGTGTCCTCGTCTTAATTTTATTTAAAAACAGGAACAGAAAGAAGAAACATTTCAGATTCAGCCAATGAGAAAGTGACAGATCAGGACTAGGTTCCAGTTGTTTTTCTACTGTGAAGAATGGCTTCACCATCCAGATCTATGCCATAAAATTACTTTGACATTTGGATATACATATGCCCAAATTTGTGGGAGAAATACCTATATAATTATTTTTCCCAAATTATATTATCACAGTGTTTCTTCTCTAAGTAGAATATTGCTATGAAAAGTGTTTTCCTCTCTATTTAATTAATTTTACTTTTCACAAACCCTGTCACATTGGGGAATAGATTGCCCATATTGGGTAAATGAAGTTAACAGACTGAGCTTACCACATAGAATCAGTGGTGAAGTCAAGATTAGAATTCAGAGCTCAGTATTAGAATTCAGAGCTGAAAGAGCTACTAATCATTTCTACTTATATCCAGAACAAGAAAAAAAAATCATAACAGGCAAATGTAATTCAATTCACTCTAATAATGAGCAACTATGTAAACATAATAAAACTGCATAAAATTAATACATTTGATATTGCCTCTTTAAAATCTAAATATAAAAATGTTAAAATAAGAAAAACTGACCAAAGGAGACATTAAAATTATCCTAAATCCATTAAATCAAAACTTCTTGAGGTGGGTCCTGGTCACTGGTAACTATAAACATCTCTCCAAGAGAATCTCATGTGCAGCCTTGGTTGGGAACCATGGGGTGAAAGCAGAGGTGAGGAAGATGGAACCGAAGCCAGGCACAGGCATTGGACACGGTCCCACCCAGAGCCGAAGATGGCAGTGAACGTATATTCAACATCAGTCGCCAATGATAACCTAAGTCGACATGACATGCTGGCCTGGATCAATGAGTCTCTGCAGCTGAATCTGACGAAGATCAAACAGTTGTATTCAGGAGCTGCCTACTGTCAGTTCATGGACACGCTGTTCCCTGGCTGCATTGCCTTGAAGAAAGTGAAATTCCAGGCTAGGATAGAACATGAATACATCCAGAACTTCAAAATACTACAAGCAGGTTTTAAGAGAATGGGTGTTGACAAAATAATTCCTGTGGACAAATTAGTAAAAGGAAAGTTTCAGGACAATTTTGAATTTGTTTAGTGGTTTAAGAAGTTTTTTGATGCAAACTATGATGGAAAAGACTATGACCCCATAGCTTCCAGACAAGGTCAAGAGACTGCAGTGGCTCCCTCCCTTGTTGCTCCAGCTCTGAACAAACCGAAGAAACCTCTCAGCTCTAGCAGCACAGCTCCACAGAGGCCCATTGCAACACACAGAAACACTGCAACCCCTAATGCTGGCCCGGGTGTGGTGCAAAAGAATCCTGGTGTGGGCAACGGGGATGATGAAGCAGCTGAATTGATGCAGCAGGTCACCATATTGAAACTTAGCGTCGAAGACTTGGAGAAAGAAAGAGATTTCTACTTTGGAAAGCTAAGGAACATTGAATTGATTTACCAGGAGAACAAGAGGGAAAACAACCCGGTATTGCAGAGGATTGGGGACATTCTGTATGCCACAGATGAAGGCTTTGTGATACCTAATGAGGGGGGCCCACAGGAGGAACAAGAAGAATATTAACAGCCTGGACCAGCAGAGCAACATCTGAATTCTTCACTCCAAATCATGTGCTTAACTGTAAAATACCCCCTTTTATTATTCTTAGAGGACTCACTGGTTTTTTTCATGAGCAAACAGTACCACTTAAGTGCACTTTGCAGAAGTTTCACCCCTTTTCCAATGAGTTTGACTTAGGAGCTTTTACCCTGTAGCAGAGCAGTATTAACATCTAGTTGGGTCACCTAGGGGACAAAGAGCCTGACCATGGGGCTCACGGTGTGGATGCTGGTAACACTGATTGCTGGAGAAGGTGTTTTTATGTGATACACTGAGGTGGAGACCTCAGCAGAGAAATGTAAAGACTGATTTGAATTTTAAGCTAATGTGAAATCTTGGCAGAGAACGTTTTAATAAATAAATGCCTTAAGAGTAAAAGAAAGCAGAAATGAGCAAACTTTTTCTGTAAGGGGCCAGATAGTAAATAACTGAGGCTTTGCTGGTCATATAGTCTCTGTCCCAACAGCTCAACTCTGCCATTAATGTGAAAACAATCATATGCAAGATGTAAACCAATGAATGTGGCTGAATTTCAATACAACTGTATTTGTGACACTGAAATTGGAATTTTATATAATGTTAATTTGTCTGAAATAGTACTTAAAAAATTTTTTTTCAACTATTAAAAAAAGAAAACTGTTATTATGGAATATACTAAAATGGCTGGGTCAGATTTGGCCCCCTGGTCATGGTTGCCAACTTCTATTCCCTAGAAATCCAATTAACCACTCACTCTGTGTGTTTGACTATATTTTATATACTCTAATTATGGATTTTATACTATTCTATTACATTCACTTGTCTTTGTTCTCAGTGACCAGCGTAATATGTGGAACTTGAAAGGTATAGCAAATAAATAAATAAATGAATGAATGAATACATGAGCTATATCCATGCAACCAGAATTGCCCAAGAAATTATTTTGTGCCTTCTCAATCGATAAATGTTCATCATTTAAGTGGAGATTGTTGGCAGAATACCATCGTTTTTCACTTGACATATTTACTTGACAAATATGGTCTGTATGGTTATAGACATAGTCTTACAAACCAAGAGGAAAGCTATATTTACCTTTGCATGGCGTGGTCTTAGGACCTTTGTGTTGTTTACAACTTTTCAGACAAATACGGTTTTCTTAAAATTATATAAACGTACATATCTGTGAACCTTTCTTAGTGGGGTCTTTTTTGCTGGGTGCCTTGCCTTTTGGCAATTATAGTGCTACATGTTGCCTCTTTGTGTTTTCTGTGAAGCTAGAGAGATTGCATGCTGAAAATATCTCAGAGTGGGACAAGAGGGAAATACTTGAAACACAGAAACAAGGACTGGAAAAAGAAAATAGAAGGCTAAAGGCTCAGGTGAAAGAAATGGAAGAGCTCCTGGATGGGAAAAACAGATTCAGTGCAAACTCTCAAAGTCCTGATTTCAAGACATCACAAATTGAACGGCAGGAAGAAAAAAAGGTATGGGTGCTCCTTGGAAGGGATGTTCTCACTCGCTATACATGCCCCCCTGATGCTTGGTCGATGCTGCCTTCCCTTTTACCCACCTCCAAATCTGAGCATTTTCTTTTGTGCTATTTAACCTCTGATCTCTTGCTCTCTTTCTCATCATAAGGTAGAATAACATTGTTCATGACTATGAACACAAGAGTTTAACAAATTTTGTATGAAAATGTTAGAATAGGACAAATCTGACAGTTTGAAGTTTTCCAGAAGGAAGAAAAAAGTGAAGGGATGGACCTTTGTGTTTTTTGTTTCCTTTTATACTTTTGTCTCAGTATTTTTCAAGCAATTGATCTTATTTCTCAATAAGTAAATTTCTCCATTAGTTTGAACAGCTGTGGAATAAGCATTTGTCAGTAGTCATAGTGTCTGCATAAACATTTCAATTTAGCTGAAGTTTACTCTCCTCTGGTTCTTTTTTAGTTTCAGAAAAATTATTTTTGAGTCAAATCATTGCATCATGTTGCAAATAGCTTTTATAGGCTATAACATAAATATTAAAGCTAGAATTAAATTCAACGTCTGACTTTGAGAACTTCAGGTTTTTGGAATTGTTTTATCCTAAGGCCAATAGACATTATTCCTGCTATAGATGGAATTTTTAAAAATAAATAGCTTTTCGATTTAAAAAATAATCTCTTAATGGCAGTTGCAATTTGTGTGTTTTGGTGTCAACATGCTGCAAAACATTTACATCTTGTTTCTATTTCTTCCATTAAAATACCTACAGTATCTTAATGCACAATTCTGTTATTTCACTCAGTCTCTTTAATAGTGAATTAAAAGTGAGTTTGATAAGTTCATATTTTTATTTTATTTTTTAAACTTTTAGCTAAAATGTTTTATTTTTTTTATTTTATTTTTTTTTAAAGATTTTATTTATTTATTAGAGAGCGAGCGAGAGAGAAACAGCATGAGAGGGGGGAAGGTCAGAGGGAGAAACAGGCTCCCCGCCGAGCCGGGAACCCGATGTGGGGCTCGATCCCAGGACTCCGGGATCATGACCCGAGCCTAAGGCAGTCGCTCAACCGACCGAGCCACCCAGGCGCCCCTAAA
>NC_138381.1:8001521-8036772 GCF_054177405.1 Leptonychotes weddellii | reverse complement strand
TTCTCAGAGTCCATAGTCTCTCATGGTTCATCTCCCCCTCTGACTTCCCCCCCTTCATTCTTCCCTTCCTGCTATCCTCTTTTTTTTTTTAAACATATAATGTATTATTTGTTTCAGAGGTACAGATCTGTGATTCAACAGTCTTACACAATTTTTAGTTATATAAGTAGTTCATACTCATATGAGCTCTAAAACCTAAATGTCCAGAAGAATTGAATTCCATATCACTTTTCCTTATTCTTTGGGATTCTAGGGATTAATTGCAATTGCAAGATTAAATTGCATTAGAATTCCGTGACTTGGCATGCCAGTTAGATATCTAAAGTGAAATATTATAGTCAGTAATCATAATTTTTATTATATGTATTCAGAAACCAACCATAATAGGGTATTTGGTTCTGACATATACAACTGATAAATCTGTTTTTGTACAGTCTTCTACTTGTGAAAGTACAGAATTATTTCAATTAGGAAACAAGTTTTGATCATCAAAATATCTGCTTGCATTTGACTCACTTGAACAGAACAAGCCTTTATATAACACTCTGAGTCCATCACTGTTGTAGAAGCTGAGTGATGTGAAGATTAATGAATCCTATCCCTGCCCAGCCTGGGCTTAAAGTCTGTGTAGGGGGATAAACACATAAATTATTATCAGTAGTTTATCATAATGATTGCTAATAAAATAGAATGGGAATACAGAGGAAGCAATTCATTCTGTTTCATCTTGATTCCTATCTAGTTACATCAAAATGTTACAATATAAAGTGCGTCAGTTAGGAAATATAAGGGTCGATTGGGAACTGTTTGGAACTGGCATATATGTCCATTGGCATGTCCTGTCAATGGGGCACAGGGTCCAGACCTGGGCTCTTTGGGACAAGTGCAGTTCTTCAGCTAAGAAATAAACAGAACTTGGAAACTGAAGATTCTGGAAGGTCTGACCAAAAAAGTGGGTGTGTTCATCAGTCAGAAAACTATTCCTTAAGTATATATTTTCTTGATGACCAGGAAGAGGTGTTGATGATTCTTACGCTCTTCATTAAGAATTCAGACTCACTACCTGAACCAAAATAATTACTTATCATAGAGCAGCTGCAGGTCAGAATCCTTGGTGCCACAGAGATCCCCACTGGGATCAAGATTCAAATGTCCCCAAATGCCAAATGAAGCAAGCTGCATATAAAACATGCCTAAGTCCAGAGAATACTGTGGATTTTATTATAACATGAAGTCAAACTGTAATTTTAACATTATTTTAATAAAAACTAATTTATATGTATATAAATTATGCATGTAAGTATCCTATCGGAGTATCATGTGTACATAGGTATGTAATGACCATATAGAAGCAGCATATATCTATGTGAATATAATTTCTATATATGAGTGACACTGGAAATAGGTGCTGACATGTGACAAAACAATAACCACTTAATTATCACTCTCTAAAAGAGGTGTAAAGTCTCTTATGTTATCTTTATATCTAATCACATTTAATAAGTGTCTGTGACAAACACAAAATTGCCTGCTGTTCACAAAACTACAAATCAATAAATTGTGTTAATTTGTTGAATTTTAACATTCTCTGTTCAATGAATTTTTTTATAAATTCTTGCTTATACAAAAGGGGAAGATTTTCACCTATATATTTGAAATATACAGTGCTATATCTTGCATATATTTTTGCATTTTTTTGGCTTTAGTATTATAGGGAATAAATTTTTAAAGAAAGTATCTTTTCATTTTAAATGGCACTATTGGGGCACCTGGGTGGCTCAGTTGGTTAAGCATCTACCTTTGGCTCAGGTCATAATCTCAGGGTCCTGGGATGGAGCCCCACATCCGGCTGCCTGTGGAGTCTGCTCCACTCACACCTCCCCATCCCCGTGCACACACTCTCTCTCTCTCAAATAAATAAAATCTTTTAAAAGAATAAAATAAGTTGTACTGTTAATTTAAAGACAAAGATTCTCCTTAACACGAATGATCTCATCACATGAATCTCCATCTTGTGGTTGTTTTTATGTCCTATGTTGAAGCTACATGTGCATCAAATCTTTTACAATTAAAAAAACCAAGCAGTACACATGAACTTTTAATGAATAGACTGGAAAATTACTAATCAGTATGAACATTTGAGAGGTGGGGCCATGCCTACGAGAGACACAGAGAGAAGGAAGTAT
Source organism: Leptonychotes weddellii (assembly GCF_054177405.1). Classification (NCBI taxonomy): domain Eukaryota; kingdom Metazoa; phylum Chordata; class Mammalia; order Carnivora; family Phocidae; genus Leptonychotes; species Leptonychotes weddellii. The sequence continues at coordinate 8,034,586 of NC_138381.1, read as the reverse complement.
CAAGACAACTGGTAAATCATGTGATTAAGAAAAGAACATCTTCACCAGGGCTTGGTGAAAAGAAAAAGAAAAGGAAACTTTAAGGACTTCACGAATTCTAATCTCTTTCTGAGCTTTCGTTCCTTCCAGGAACTTTTAGGAGGACAGAGAGAAGAGGCGAGGAGAAGACAGGAAAAGAGAAGACAAATGAGGGACAAAGAAGGGGAAAGTGAAGTGTGTGCCCACTATAAAGTGAGAAGACATAACAAAATAACCACAATGGGAACAAACACATATAAGCTGATATTTATCAAAATATGTCCTGATTTTGCTGTAATGGGGAAAAGTAGAATTGTAATTCCCAACCATTTTCCTAAATATGATTCCTATCCTATAAATGCTGATTTACTTTATCTACTTTATTGAAGTGAGACAGATTTTTGTACGTGGAAAGCCTCAATTCTGCTGATATGCAGTATATGTATTCTCCATTCCAAATAATACTTCTTAAAGTGAAAAGTTACTGGAAAAAGGGGTCAGTATTCTACTGGGTAAAGCGAACGAACTAGTCAGCATGCCTCTCATGAAGTTTTTTGGAGGCTTGTTTTCTTAAATCATTCTGGCGACTGAATCCCTTCCTTCAGGTCACACTATGGGTCATTTTCAGAAAGTTAATGTGACAGAGTGGTAATTGATGTGTCTCAGGAAAATGATGAATTAATCTAAGAGTGGAAAGGCCATCAAAGTCAATTCCTAATGAATTGACTTTTCTGACAGTGTCCATTCCTTGAGTAGGAATGACATTATATTTATTTAGTTTAGTAACTTTACCCTCAGAAATATTTTCATTCAGAGGTTTCGCAGGCAAACCTACGGATTTGTTAACTTTTCCTCATTCACATTTCTTTTTCAAAATCTTCTTTGCTCATAAAATTATTGAATAATTTAAGAATAAAAATAATATCTATTCTTAAACTGTTATAAAATAGTAATAATTTAAATATAGAATAACATAATTTGATGTTATTAGATAGGGTCCTTTCATGTTTTTCTTTAACTGTTCTCACATAGCTTTGCTTCCTGAGCTATACTAGAAATTTTAATTTTTAATATGGTGATCAGTAAAACTGTGTATTACGGTAGAGAATTTTGGATATATGGCAGTTTTTAACCCTTTCATATGTGGAATATATTTTGTATATAAAAATGAAAATAATTCATTTTGAAGAATGCCTTCTTTGTAGCAAAACACTAAGCTACACATGGGTGTCTTTTATGAATTGATAATTTAGTTATTTCATGAAACTTAGAAACGCATCCATGATTTTGTATACATTTTAACGAAAGTCCATGGGATTGTATGGGTTGAGCAGAACAGTGTTCTTTTCCCCAAGAATTTCTGAAGTTACCAGAGATAGACTCTTAAGTACTGTTTATGAATGTCATAAGGAGGTATCTACTGAAAGTTCCTATTGGATTGAAATAAATCAATTTACTACACAATAGGGTGACATTTTCTCTAATATGACTGCCCTCACTCACCCTTAAATACACACATGCATGCTGCACACAAACACGCATACACATGCATACAACAAATTGATTTTTATAAATAAACTCTAAAATAGGGGTTTTATTTTTTTCTTTCTGTTTTGTTATTCTCCACTGGAGAATAGGTACACAAATAAGATTTTGTATATATGAAGCCTCGTTTCTAGGAATATATTATCACTGGGTGGGATTTCACTTTTTCTTATAAAACACAAATGTTGTCATAACTTATTATTATTATTTTTTAAAGATTTTATTTATGTGACACAGAGAGAGAGCACAAGCAGGGGGAGCAGCAGAGGGAGAGGAAGAGGCAGGCTCCCCGCCGAGCAGGGAGCCTGATGCGGGGCTCGATCCCAGGACCCTGGGATCATGACCTGAGCCGAAGGCAGACGCTTAACTGACTGAGCCACCCAGGCGCCCCTGTCATAACTTATTAAATTAAAATTATGAATAGTAAATCCCAACCCCTACTACAGTGTTTGGCACATCTTAAATGTGTATCAAATGAATAAATAAATTTATTTCCATTTTCATTATTTAAATTTCATTGTATATTTTGATTTAATTCTTTTACTTTCCTTTTATTCTGTGTTAGAGGGCAATGAGGTTATTGGAGGCTTATAATATCTTTCAAAATCTCTTTCCTGTATACCAGATCAATGATATTTTATCTGATAGCCAATTAAAATCAAGATGCAAATTTTGACACTTTAGGTCACTTATATTTTGCAGATTTAGAACTTCATGAAATTTTATAATATAAATTGTGACATTCAGATATGAAATTATATCATTTTGTGTTTGATATGTCTAGTGTATTATTAATAATCCACTATATTATTACAAAATGATTGGCAGTTCACATGCTGTCATCGGTGGATTTATATTAGCTTGATTTAAAGCAATGATAAAAAATAATGGTTAGTTTCTTATTTAAAATGATGAAATACTATGGTTATAATACTTATTTAAAACTAAAGCTAAAATTCAAATAAAAAATAAAACTATAAGATGAGGAAAAACCCATAGGTCTGGGACATTCACTCTTGTTTTTTCCTTTTTCTTAAATTGAAATTATATTACATAAAATTAAACATTTTAAAATGAATAACCTAGTAGCATTTAGTGCATTCACGATGTTGTACAACTACCACCTCTAACTGATTCCAGAACATTTTCATCATCCCTAAGGGAAACCCAGTAAGCATTATACAGCAGTTCCCCATCCCTCACTCCCCTGAACCTCCAGCAACCACAAGTCTGCTCTCTCTCTCTATGGACTTACCTGTTCTGGATATTTCATATGAGTGGGATCATACAACCTGTAATTTTCTGTGTCTGGCTTTTTTAACTTAAATATGGGGTGTTCAAGGTTTGTGTGTACATTCGTACTTCATTTTCCTTTAGGTTGCCCAGTATTTAATTCTATGGGTATACAATAATTTGTTCATCCATTTATGTGCCAATGGACATTTCGGTTGTTTTCATCATTTGCTTTCAATTATTTTAGGTACATAACTAGGAGTGGAATTTCAGGGTCATATGGTAGTTCTATATTTAATGTTTGAAGGAACCAGTGAGGTTTTTTTTCCCACAGTGGCGGAACCATTACATCCCTATCACAATGTATGAGAGTTCCTGGCTCTCCATATCCTCAGAAACACTTGTTCTTTTTTGGTTTTTGTTTTGTCTTTTTAAAATTATATTCATCCCAGTGGGTGTGTAGTGTGGTATCTTGTGGTGGTTTTGATTTGCATTTCCCTCATGACTGGTGATTTAAAAATCCTTCTGTGTGCCTTATATATCTTTTTTGGAGAAATGTCTATTCAAGCTCTTTACCCCTTTTTTTTAAATATAAGGTTGTTTGCCTTTCTTTTGCTGAGTTGTAAGAGTTATTTAGGTGTTCTGGATATTAAATCCTTCTCAGATATTTGATTTCCCAGCATTTTTTACCATTCTTTAGGTTGTCTTTTCACTTTCTTGGGAATGTCTTCTGATGTATGCAGTTTTAATTTTGATAAAATCCAGTATATCTATTTTTCTTTTGTTGCCTGTTCTTTTAAAGTTTCATTTCTAAGAGTCAATTGCTAAATCCAAGGTTGTGAAGATTTAACTCCTATGTTTTCTTCTAAGACTTTTATAGTTTAACCTGTTATATTTAAGTCATTGACCTATTTTGAGTTAATTTATACACCTATAAGATAGAAATCCAGCTTCATTATTTTACATATGACTACCCAGTTGCTTCAGCACCATTTGTTGAAGAGACTATATTTCTCCAATTCAGTTGTCCTGGTACCTTTGTTGCAAATCATTAGTTTACAGATGTATGGGCTTATTTCTGGAGGCTCAGTTCCATTCCATTGGTCCACATGGTTACCATTATGCCAGTCCCACATTGCTTTGATTACTGTACCTTTGTGATAAATTTTGAAATCAAGAAATAAGACTCCTCCAACTTTCTTCTTCTTTTTCATTATCATTTTGGATATTTGGAGCCAATTGAAATTCCATATGAATTTGAAGATCAGCTTTTCTATTTCTGTAAAAAAAAAATACAATAGGGCTTTGGATAGGGACTCCATTGAATCTGTAGATGACTTTTGGGAATATTGAGAACTGCTGAATGTGTATGTCCCTCCAAAGTTCATATGTTGAAATCTTATTGCAAATGTGATGGTATTCGGAGGTGGTGCTTTGGGGAGCTGATTAGGTCTGACAGCAGAGCCCTCATGAATGGAATTAGTGGATTTACAAAAGAGACTCCAGAGAGCATCCATATTATTATTCAGTGAAAGTGGTAACTGCCAAATGTGTGATTCAACAAATCTGTAACAGGAAAATGGGACCAGAGGTTAGAGGATGAAAGAACAAAATTCTTATCCTGGTTCATGCTCAATATTTTGGCCGAATAATACTCTGTGCTTTAGTTTTCTCATTTTTAAGAAAAGAGTCTGGAATAAATAGCTGAGATTCTTCCAGTACCAAAATTCCATTATCCTTTTATGTTTTCCAAAAGTTATCTACTAGGTTTAAATAAAAGCACTAATTTGGGTTCATGAGGACAGTGTAATATTTCTTTAGAATTTCAGTTTATTTTCACTAAAATGGCTGTTGGCTCCTGATACAGCTTTAGTGTACTCTTTCCACTTGCCGGATTTATTTCTTTTTAATTCATGCAGTTAAGTTTAATATGGTTGTTGACGTAATTGAGAGATTTTTCATTTCATATTTCTCTGCTACTGCCCATCACTTTCTGTTTCCCTATCATTTTATTTTGCTTAATTTAATGGTATTTAAATCCCCACAGCATTTGGCAGGCTTTCTAATTCTCTCTAAATTCTAGGAAAACAGAACAGGAAGCATCAATATTTCAGTAACCAGCAACAATCATCTCTTTGCTTTTTAACCAACTTTAATTTTCCATTACATAGTTCCTTGTATGTGTGTGTGTGTACATGTGTGAAGGTGGTTCTATTTTAGTGTAACGTGAATCAAGAAAGAATAATTACAAATCACATTCATATTTCACATTCAGCTCCTTTTCTAGCATTCTGAAATCATGTTATTCCCTGTATGTTCAGCAGAATTCACATGGTAGAGAGAAGGAATTTAAAAATAGATTAGATGTTCTTATCTCCTGGAGCAGTGTTTCCTGAAGTGGATCATGGTCCTACTGTACCAAATGGGGTGCTTTCTGAAAATGAAAATTCTAAATTAATAGACATGTAACTTGGGAAGTAGGAAGGTATATATTTTTTTAAAAATAGCTAGGTGTCCATTCACTGATGTATGGATAAGGAAAATGTGGTATATATGCACAGTGGAATATTACTCAACCATAAAAAGAATGAAATCTTGCCATTTGCAATGATATGGAAGGAGCTAGAAAGTATGATGCTAAGTGAAATAAATCAGTCACGGAAAGACAAATACCATATGATTTCACTCATATGTGGAATTTAAGAAATAAAACAAATGAGCAAAGGGGAAAGAAAAGATAGAGGCAAACCAAGAAACAGACTCTTAACTACAGAGAACAAACTGATAGTTACCAGAGAGGAGGTGGGGGGGCGGGGATTGCTGTAGATGAAACAGGTGATGGGGATTAAGGAGGGCACTTGTGGTGATGAGCACCGGGTGTTGTAGGGAAGTGTTGAATCACCGTATTGTACACCTGAAACTAATATTACACTGTATGTCATCTAACTGTAACTTGAATAAAAATTTTAAAAAATTATATTCACAGCCAAAAAATAAGTAAAAATAAAATGTTGATAGATTTAGCCAAAATCTGCCCCCAAAAAAGTATCTAGATGATTTTTATGTCCACTAAAACTTGGAAAACCACAAGTCAACACACGGTGTTTTCAAAATGTATTATAATGCCCTTTGTAGTAAGTGTAAATGACTTTAGGTTATTTCTGATTTGGCATTATTGAAGAATGTGTGTGTGTGTGTGTGTAACTTTAGTGAATACGGTAAATATCCTTTGTTAATGACAATTTCAAATTACTTACTTTCAAGGATGTTTTATACACTTCATAGTTAATTTAAATAAACATTACAAATGAAATTTATTTTCCAATCTACTGCACTAATGCTTGAAAATCTGGTTCTCTGTGCTGGAGGCAAATTGGTGGCTGTTTGGTGGCATGTCCTTGACAACATGGGAAAAGAGCAGGGAAATGTGAGAGGTCTCCTGTGCCAAGGTGAAGCAGGTGTGGGGGACAGTAGCATATGGAGAAATAATTAGCTGGCTGAGTCTGTATTATAAGAATAATTTTACCTTAAGCCAGTTAAAATTAATTAGCCTACCTTAAGCCAGATAGAATTGATTCAGTTTCTCCCAAAGAAACTGTTTATTTGGCTCAATTTGGGTGGATGTAGCTGGAATGTTTTTTAGCCATATTAATGAGCATTTCATAATTAGAACTATGTCCTTTGACTCTGTATACAAATATGAAAAAAGGAAAGAAAATTTGGATTTACAGAATTTTAAAGCCCAAATGTATCCTTTTCTCCAGATAATTATCTGAGTTTTAATGTTTTCTGGCCTTTATATTTGAATGAGTCACTGCTTATTAGCTTAACTTTTACCATATGAGGAATGCCTTTTTTCATTCTTTTATTAGATTTGTCTTATCCACTTTTTGCTTATTAAAGCATGTAATCCATTTTAAGATAAAATTCATTTCAGTTTTTATTTTTAAGGATTGTAAAGGAAATATCAGTTTTTTTAATCAACACTAGATAAAAAGGTTTTCAGTTTTTCCTGTAATGAGGCAATATGAATTTTCAGATGGTGCTATTCATCCCATTACTTATCTCACATGTGTTTGTAATATATCATTTTCAAAAACAGAAGAATATTAAGACATAATTTTATAAAAGGTAAGGTATTTCATCTATTAAATGTAAAAAAATGCATTTAAAATCAGGTGACATCTACTCTTTCATTTGTTTATTAATTCAACAAACATTTGCTGAACTCAAAGTTTAGTTGTAGGTATCCCAAAACAGATAAATAACAGAAAGGTATATAATACAAGAAATCTGATGACTTAGGACTTGGGGGGCAAACTCCATGTTGGATGTACAGGAATGACTGCTGGTGGACCACCACAGAATAGGCCTCACTAGAGAATGGGTTCCTCAGACAAGGTATCAGGAAGAGACAGAGTTCCCTGACACTATTTCATCCCTGTCCCCATGGTCACTCTACCTTAGCTACAAGATGGGGATAGAAGGTACCCTATGACTGGACTTCCAGCTCTGTAATTTCTTGTTGCCACTCTCCCCCCACTGAGATCAACTCCAAATTCAGATTGAGCTTGAGCTTGAGCACATTTCTTTTCCAGCATCTAAAGCGTATCTGGAGGTCTAGCTGTACGAGATTCAAGAAAATGTAGGTGTTGAGCAATTCAAGAGGGAAAACTAGAAGAACTTTGGAATAGATGTTGAGATAGCCAATCTATATTTCAGACACACTCAGTATAGATAGGGTATATAAGGGTGGCAAGACACACAACAACTGTCCTCATAAAACCTACAGTCAAATCAAATCATCAACAAAAGTCTACAATGGCGACTGTGTTAAATGCTGAAAATTAGTACATTTATGTTATTGCTTCTTCCTGGGAAATGACAACTCAGAATGAGATCAGAAAGGAGAAAGGAAGTCATTACCTGGAGAGGCCTGGTATAAGAGCATTCCATACCAAGTGAGTAAGTGCAGGGGTTTATTTGCTTTAGGTGAAGTTTGGGGAAAACAAGTGAAATCTACTAATTTTCTGAGATCCTTCTATGTATGTGGGGTAGAGGAGAAAAATGGCTGTTGGGGAGAGATAACTTGGAAGAAAGCTGAGGTTCTGAGGCTCTAAAATCTGTGTCTACTACCTCGCAGGTCCCTGGCTTGGTGATGGAGCTCCAAGGACTGATCTGAAGCCTACTGGTGAGCGAAGGGAGGAGGTGTGCTAGCAAAAGTCCACGTGCTGTGGAAAGGGTGGGGAAGGCACAAAAAAAGAAGTCATGGGATCTCCTAAATTGACTTTTAAGTACTCCCCTCAAAGGATCTGGTGGCTGTACTTAGTTTGTGTAGCTAAAGGAATTATCATGTTATGACCTTTACTAGTTGCTTTATCCTTAGATCCTGTTGTTCATCTCTGTCCAAATTTTTTGCACTGAAATTAAAGTACCTTTCTATGTTGTTTTAGGGACTTTATCCCTCAATTCAGATTATTCTTGGTGTACGCTAATGATATAGCTTAGTTTCTTTAATGATTAAGCCTGTACCAAATTGTTATTTTGGAAGTTTTCTGTTAGCATCTGCAGCAAAATACTTGTTGATTACTTATTTATCTAAGAATGGCTACATTTTGCTCTGTACCCTTATCTCTTTTTATTCCAAACATTGTACACTCTAATCAGTGTTCACCTCACCATAGACATAGAGTTATTTTTATTGGGATACAATCTGAAAATAAATCTCATCTTCAAGTAGAATATGGACAGCATGACATTTATTATGTTAGAAGATATCCCACCATTTTATTTGCCATATGCATACTATAGAATTCATATATATAATATATTACATCTATACTATATATAAAACATCCCCCCCATTACACACACAGACATGCAGAGTTACATATACATATACATAAGAAAAGTATAACAATGTGGTAGGCCAAATATTGATAAATCCAAGATGATAAAGACAATTAATTAGGAAGTTCCTAAGGTTTTGTATTAGGATAATGATCTGGTCATCTGAGATCAGAATATATAAAATCTACACTTAAATATTTATTTTATGAAGGCAAAACATAAAAATAGATGTGTTTGGAGATTCAGCATCCATTTTATCTTATTAGTGTGTGGCTGTTGTTTGGGGAACCCTAACATCTATTCACCTGGCTTCTACTTAACATGCATTGTTTTTCCTCTGTGATCAACTCCACCCCCAAATTTCAGGCCACATCCTTTGGTTAAGGTTAATACCACCTCTGCCAGGTTGGGTAGATCATTCATGTTTATCTAACCAAAACATTTAAGTTTTCTGGACACACATGCTATGGACAGGTAATCACATCAGAGACAATTAAATGCAGTGATGCTTAGACTTCTTGAAGAGACACACTTTCTTGCTGTTAAAATTAAACCTAAGGAAATAAAGATTTAGAGCTGTAAAAAGCATCATACTTTCACTGGGAGCTGCATGAGAGAGTTGAGGCATGGAGAGAGGGGCCTGACCAGGAGACATAATGAGCCTCTCTGGCTTAAGCCATAGCCTGGATTAAGGTACCCCTCAGAATTGTAAATAATGCTGCTATAAATATAGGGGTGCATGTATCCCTTTGAATTAGTGGGTTTATATTCTTTGGGTAAATACCCAGTAGTGAGATTACTGGATTGTATGGTAGTTCTATTTTTAACCTTTTGAGGGACCTCCATACTGTTTTCCACAGTGGCCACACCAGTTTGCATTCCCACCAACAGTGCAGGAGGGTTCCTTTTTCTCCACATCCTCCCCAACACCTGTTGTTTCTTGTGGTTTTGATTTTAGCCATTCTTACAGGTATGAGGCGATGTCTCATTGTGGTTTTGATTATTTACAATAGCCATATTATGGAAGGAGCCCAAAGGTCCATCAATTGATTGCATATATACACACACATAAGCCAAGAAACAGACTCTTAACTATAGAGAACGAACTGATGGTTACCAGAGGGGTGGTGGATGGGGGGATGGGTGAAATAGGTGATGGGGATTAAGGAGTGCACTTGTATTGAGCACTGAGTGTTGTATGGAATTTGTTGAATCACTATATTGTACACCTGAAACAAATATAACACTGTATGTTAACTATACTGGCATTAAAATAAAAACTTTATAATAAAAAAAAGATACCCCTGGGATTTTCAGTTTTTTGTGTCAATGAATTTTCTCCTCTATTAAAGAAAATTTGAATTGTTTCCAATAAATTCCAATAAGTAAAAATGTGTTTTCCAATAAATCAAAACAGTTGCAATAATAATAGCAAATATATTCTTTATAAAAGGCAATTTTCAAGGGAAAATATAGTTTAAATAAAAAATTTCTTTGTTTCAAGAAAAAACAGGGACTCAATCTCTGAGTTTGTTAATCATTATTAGGATAGGCACGTGGTATTTAGCTTTTAGCTAGCAAGAATCTATTATATATAAACATAAAAGGGGAATGGCATGAACGTATCTACATACACAGGTGTGGTGAACAGCACATGTGGAATATGGATAGGTGTTTTTTTTCACATCCATGTTGGAGAAAACTATTCCCTAATGTATTTTGTAGAGTTATCTCCTATTTGAAGAGTTATATTCCCTGATATATTTGTATTACTTATAATGTCATAATTTTAAATAATTTCCCCAACTACTAGTTATCAACACTTAATATAAAGTGCTAATGAAACTAGGTTATTCAGTATATATATATATATATATATATATATGAATATTTGGAAGGGATATACACTAGTAGAAGTTGGATTGAAAAGTTTATTATATTGGCCACAGTCTTGTTAGCAGAAGTGCTAGTTCCTCTTATGGCAATACCTAAGAGAAATAAATATAGCTTTGTCATCTGTTTTTACCAATACTAAGCTGAAAAACATTGCTACCAGGTGTATTTCAGTAATTATTAAAAATTTGGAAATTCAGAAGCAGCATTGTGGTGTCTAGAAAAAGTATTCACCTTATTATAGTAGTGAGTATCTGGGATTTGTGGAGAGTCAACATACGGAACTGTGTTCCCCTCAAAATTATTTTATTCTTCTAGAGACACACATTATGAGGTCAAACTCTGCTGCAAATTTAGTGCCAAAGGAAACTTCCTATTTAAGCCCTTGTTATGATTCCCTTAGTATTTGTGGATGTGAGGTGAGATCATTATACAGTTTATCCAATAAAAATGGTGTTGAGGTAAGTGTAGTTTATTCAGATCTATGGTTCCAAGATGTGTGAGAGATTGTAACTTCAGTGTTTGCTGTGGTGAACTTTGTATATATTCTTGCCTTCTTGTTTTATAACAGGTCTTAATTACCAAGATGCTATGGGTATTTCAGAAGTTTAGTTGAATTTTTTAAAAAAGATTTTATTTATTTGAGAGAGAGATAGAGAGCATGAGCTGGGGGGAGCAGCAGAGGGAGAGGGAGAAGCAGGCTCCCCTCTGAGCAGGGAGCCCGACGTGGGGCTCGATCCCAGGACCCCGAGATCAAGACTGAGTTGAAGACAGACGCTCAGCTGACTGAGCCACCCAGGCGTCCCAAAAGTTTAGTTGAATTTTGGCAAGAATCTGAAAGATGCTATATCCTGTTTAACATTATTAAACATAAAAAAAGCCACCAGTTCCTCTTGTAGGTACTTTGGAGAGTAAATCAAACAAACGAAACCTGTCCTCATGGATATTACATTTTAGTGAGTAATAGAGATAATAATATGCAATATATAAGTATGTATTCTTTATGAGGAAGAACGTCAATTTCATGGAGTAAGCAATAATAAGATTCCAAAGGAGACAACTAGAGCTCTCATAACAAATCATCACAGAGCTGTTCCTGAAACATCAGAAGTTTATTCTCTCACAGTTATGTAGGCTAGAAAATCAAAATGAAGTTACCAACAGCACCTCTCTCCCTCCAAAGGGATCCTGGGGAGAATCCTTGCCCGCCTCATCTAGTTTGTGGTGACTCCTATTATTCTTTGACTTGTGGCCCCCAATCTCTGCCTCCATCTTTGCCTGACATTCTTCCCCATGTTTCTGTTTCTCAAATAGTCCTGACTTTTTCTTATAAGAGCATTAGTCATTGCATTTAGAACACATCTTAAATCCAGGATGATCTCATCTTGAAATCCTTAATTACATCTCTAAAGACTATTTCCAAGTAAGGTCACATTTATAGTTCCTGGAGTTACGACTTAGACGTATCTTTTTAGGGACACAATTCAATATACTGAAATGATTAATAAACAGATCCATTTGCCAGTACTCCACATGTACTGCAAGTAGACAACAAAATTCAGTGGATCAGAGCAAGAGTGTTACAACACAGCAAAAGGCAGAAGTACCAGCATGGTTGGGCTAGTTCCCTTGTCTCCAAGTCCCACTGAGTGATGTATGGACCAGAGGTGGCTCCTCATGCTCTCAGCAGCATGAGGGCTGAGGCAGATGCCCTTTCCTAGAGATTGAATAGCAGTAAAGGAGTCATGTTGTAGTCACCTTGACCAACTTAGCTACCTACGTGACTAGCTACTTCAGAGTGCATTCCACAATGATGTGCAGGGATGTTCAGGGTCACAGTCAACCGCCTCTTTCAACAATTGACCCCTCGGTCCTATATATTCTTGGCCAAGTTTACATTTTTATAACTGTATGCTAATGATAGAATAATGGCCCCAAAGATGTCCACACTCTACCCCTGGAATTTCAGAATGTATTGTTTTATATGGCAAAATAAAATTTGCAGGTGGAATTAAGACTGCTAATTAGCTAACATTAAATAGGGAGATTATCTTGGAATATCTCCATGGGGCCTATGTAATCACAGGGGTCCTTAAATGTGAAAAAGTAAGGCAAGAGAGTTCATCAGAGAGATGGAGAACATGAGGGACTTGACCCACTATTGCCATCTTTGAAGATGGAGGAAGGGGGCCATAAGCCGAGGATTTACAGGAGAGCAGGCTGAGGATTGCAATCAGTGTCTAGAACCTGAGAAAGTCTCTTCAGTGACAACCAACAAGGGAGCAGGGAGCTCCATCCCACAACCTCAAGGAACTAACTTCTCCCAACACTCTCTGATTAAAGAAACAATTTTTTCCCCTAGGACGTAGAAAAAAACAATGCAGCTCTGTCAACACCTTGGCTTTAGCCAAGTGAGACCCATGTCAGATTTCTGACCTCCAGAATTCTAAGATAATATGTATGTTGTATAACCAGTGAATTTGTTGTAATTTCTTGCACAACAATAATATGTATGTTGTATAACCAGTGAATTTGTTGTAATTTCTTGCATAACAACCACCACAATGCTACTGCTCTGCCACCTGGATTTGATACTCTAATAAAGGTTGAGACCAATTGCATTCAGTTTTCGCACAACACTTGATTAGTGCTGTTATCAATGGAATTCCAATCAGCAGGATGAGGGCAACCAGCACCGCTGACTTCAGCATGCACCTCAGATCTCTGCCTACTGAATAAGCCCCAGAGGGGAGTGGTGGGCCTTATTTCAGATAACTGTTTAACCTTCTTTTCTCATGGCATGTTACACCCCAATAGTAGGATTAATCCAGACGTAGTGAGAAGTGTTGGCAACCCTACGTCTCCTTCTTGTCCAGCTAGGATGTAGCTTATCAGTTTTTCATTATAACCCATACAAGGGTTACTGATCGAGGGTTTGTGCTATCTCACTGTGGACATGGGCTACTCCAGTTTGGGATTTGCTGTTGAACTTGCTTTGGATTAGTATTACATTGGTTTGGTTAAGCCACAAGAACATTGTCACAAAATATTTGCAGCTTCGATAACCATGCATAGCAAAACTCAAAATCACTTGGAAGCTAGGAGAAGCATTTGGATTTGCATCAGTCCAATGAAAAAAGTTGTCCCACTCTGTGTATGTGTGAGTGCATGAGGGTGGTCTGCATTTATGAGCAGTCGTTGGAGGCATAAAGCCTAGTCCACCTGGCTATACTCATATGGGCTTTTCTGTTCCCTGGAGGGCCTGAATGGGGAAGACAAACTCTATGGTGAGTCAGATGGCTAGCTGCAGCTCCTGCTTGACATAGGTGGACCAGGTGATTGTTTTACCAGGCTGCAGTGATGAATTTTAAAATAATATACAGAAATAATATACAGGAAACAGCTTCTACTAATTGAGTGCTAATTGAAGATGGACCATGCCTTGTGTTGGGTATAGCACAAATATGGTATCGTATAAAATCCTCTGAGAGTGGGATTTTTTAATTATTTATTTATTTTGGAGAGAGAGGGAGAGAGTGTGAGTAGGGGAGGAGCAGAGAGAGAGGGGGAGAGAATCTCAAGCAGACTCTGCACTGAGCGTGGAGCCCAATGCAGGGCTTGATTTCACGACCCTGAGATCATGACCAGAGCAGAAACCAAGAGTCAGGCCCTTAACAGACTGAGCCACCCAGGCCCCCCCAGCTGATAGTATGTTATCATTCCCATCGTACAGCTGCGAAATTTGAAATCCTGTGACGTTAAGTAACACAGCCTGTAAGTAAAGGAGCCTGTATTCAAACCCAGGTTTGAAGTGAAAGAAAAGCAGTGAAGAAAAAAGTTATTGGAATCATGTTGCTTCCCATGAATCAGAAATTAAAAAGTGAGAAGCAACCTTGGTAACCAAATTGCATTAAGCTTGTTGTCTTTCTATCACCTGGAAAATAATATCACACATGAGTAGCCACTGACACAGAGTACAGGGCATCGTGGGACTGGATTTGTCTGCATTTGCAAGAGATGGGTTCATGATAATGAATATATGGAACCCAGGGGAATGCTTTTAATTTACTAACTATGACAAGGTATCTCTGGCTATCATCAGCAAAACTTGCTGTTTGTCCCAGAGCTACCTTCACAAAATGCTTGTTTTGTTCCATGTTTACTGCTATAAGTAGCATCATTACCAACTGAGAAACTCTCCTGGGATTGACATAATTGAGCTGCCTATTTTACTAAAATTAGTCTTCTAACTTCTGGTCCGGTGTCTGCTTCTGTGCCTCCTCTCTTCGTCCTTCCCTTTAACACTTATCAAATCATCTTTTTTTTTTTTAATTTTATTATGTTATGTTAATCACCATACATTACATCATTAGTTTTTGATGTAGCATTCCATGATTCATTGTTTGTGCATAACACCAAGTGCTCCATGCAGTACGTGCCCTCTTTAACACCCATCACCAGGCTAACCCATCCCCCCACCCCCTCCCCTCTAGAACCCTCAGTTTGTTTCTCAGAGTCCATCGTCTCTCATGGTTCGTCTCCCCCTCCGATTTCTCCCCCTTCATTTTTCCCTTCTTGCTATCTTCTTCTTTAACATATAATGTATTGTTTATTTCAGAGGTACAGGTCTGTGATTCAAAAGTCTTACACAATTCACAGTGCTCACCATAGCACATACCCTCCCCAATGTCTATCACCCAGCCACCCCATCCCTCCCACCCCCCACCACCCACCACTCCAGCAACCCTCAGTTTGTTTCCTGAGATCAAGAATTCCTCATATGAGGAATTCAAATCATCTTTCTATTTCTATTGACTTGTTCCTCAGTGTTTCCTCGTACATCCAGATCTGGTTGGAGATATCAACTAAAGTGCAACATCAAAACATACTGGATGTACAGCTTCTCAAATAGGAAAGAAAATTTCCATGTGAGAGGAAGCAGGTAGATCAGCTGACTCTTACCTGCCTGCCCCCACCCCCCCACTATTGTTCTCCTGCCTTAAGTCCCACTGCCATCCACATACTAGCCCATGCTAGTCCTCAGTTTAAGGCTCTGGTCAAGTACTGAAGAAATAAATTATTCTCTTGATCACACTTAACTTAGATGGGTTATATTACCATCTCACTTATGCCAATGTTTCTCTAGTTTTAGTGAGTTGCCAGAAGCACCCAGAAAGCTTGTTAAAGCATAGATTACCCCCAGATTTACTGATTGGGTATTTCTGTGATGAGGCCTAATTATTGCATTTCAAACAAGTTCCCAGGTGATCCTGACGCTGCTGGTCTGGTGATCACATATTAGAAACCACCACTATATGCTAAGGTACTCAGAAGAGAAGCATGGAAAAATCAGGAACAACTGATGCTCCCCATAATGGCAATTCTCCGATCCTGCTGTGGGCAAGCATTCTATTAAGTTCCCCCATCCTAGTTATTCCTACAGCCTCTGAGAGAATTATGTCACCGCTTTGGTTCTTGACTCTAGCTTCATATTAAAATTGCTTGAAGAAAAATAAATTAAAAATAAATAAGATTACGTGGAGAGTTTATTAAGAAATATTCAAAGAGATGCTCAACATCACTCATCATCAGGGAAATGCAAATCAAAACCATAATGAGGTATCACCTCACACCTGTCAGAATGGCGAAAATCAAAACCACAAGAAACAAGTGTTGGTGAGGATGTGGAGAAGGAACACTCGTGCCTGTTGGTGGGAATGAACTCGTGCAGCCAATGTGGAAAACAGTATGGAGATTCTTCAAAAAATTAAAAATAGGATTATCCATCAATTCCACTACTGGGTATTTACCCAAAGAAAATGAAAACACTAATTTGAAAAGATGTATACACCCCTGTGTTTATTGCAGCATTATTTATAATAGCCAAATTATGGAAGCAGCCCAAGTGTCCATCGATAGATGAATGGATAAAGAAGATGTGGTATATATACATTTATACAATAGAATATTATTCAGTCAAAAAAGAATGAAATCTTGCCATTTGCAACAACATGGATGGATCGAGAGAATATAATGCTAAGTGAAATAAGCCATCAGAGAAAGACAAATACCGTATGATTTCACTCATGTGGAATTTAAGAAGCAAAACAAACAAACAGAGAAAATGAGACAAACCAAGAAACAGACCCTTAACTATAGAGAACACACATGGTTACCAGAGGGGAGGCGGGTGGGGGGATGGGTGAAATAGGTGATGGGGATGAAGAGTACACTTATGACGAGCACTGACTAATGTATAGAATTGTTGAATCACTATATTGCACACCTGACACTAATATAACACCGTATATTAATTATACAGGAATAAAAAGAAAAAGAAAAAGGAGATACTCAGACACCATTAAATCATCTGGCCTGTTGCAGGGCTACATTTTTTAACTCACCCCCACCTGAAACGCTTCTCATGTGCAGCCAGGGTGTGGTAATGCTGCAAGAACAAAAGGGGGCCAAGTCTACAGGCACCCAGCACTTTCCTAGCCCCCTCCCAACACAATGGCTCGAAAACCCAAGGTTTCCCAAGTCGAGGCTCATTTCATTGCTTTGTACATTCTCTGCCTAGAGATGCTGTTTCCCTAAATGATGACACAGTGAATGACTTCAGAATGAGACCCTGCCCCTCTGCTCTCTGCTTAGCTACTCTGGGAAGATGGAACCCTACATTATGTCAGAAGTTCAGAAACAGGGGCACCTGGGTGGCTCAGTCATTAAGCATCTGCCTTCGGCTCAGGTCATGATCCCAGGGTCCTGGGATCGAGCTCCGCATCGGGCTCCCTGCTCCTCGGGAAACCTGCTTCTCCCTCTCCCACTCCCTCCTGCTTGTGTTCCCTCTCTCGCTGTGTCTCTCTCTGTCAAATGAATAAATAAAATCTTTAAAAAAAAAGTTTAGAAATAGTGGCAGTAAAACCAGTGAATCACCCCAGCACTCATTAGTAAAAGTTTATTGTGCACACAGCAGAAATAGCATTCGTGAGCCAGGGGCACTCAAACCAAACATGGAAAGAGGCTCAGAGGTATATTTTTGTAAAGCAG
Source organism: Leptonychotes weddellii (assembly GCF_054177405.1). Taxonomy (NCBI): domain Eukaryota; kingdom Metazoa; phylum Chordata; class Mammalia; order Carnivora; family Phocidae; genus Leptonychotes; species Leptonychotes weddellii. The sequence goes on along the minus strand of NC_138381.1, from coordinate 8,016,997 downwards.
CTTCTATAGGGAGGAGGTAGCGACTGATTATTCTTCACAGTGATTAGTTATAATATTAGAGTTTTCTTAAGTGATTGGGAATTGGTTAGTGGTTATCTCATCAATTTTGGGAAACAGCTTAGGTTTTGCTTAGGCATAAGCAAGAGATGAGTTAGTCTTGCAAAATAAGCTAAATTAAGCTTTGTATTTGAGACTAACCTGGTTTTGTTAGCTGTGGGAATTTTCAAGGCTAGCCTCCAGTTGTTTTTGATTTTAACAAATACAGTGTCCCACCCACCAGGATCCGCAGAAGTAATATTGGAAGCGATGTGCAGGTGGTAGCTTAAAGGAACGGATGAAGCAGTTCTCCATTTTCCTCCTCCCTCCAGCCCTCTTTTAAGGTGAGCTTCCTCTAGCTGCTTTTCTCTCATTCGAATTCCTTTTCCCGCCTCGTCACATCCTCCACTGAGGGATGGGAACATCATCACATCAGGAGCAGGTAAGCCATCTCATTTCAGTGTTTATTCCTGAGGTTTCTGACCACGAACGCTGCTCCATTTTATAATGTTAATGACATTTCTCTATTCTTGTTTCATGAGCACTTACTATGCTTCTGTACTGTTCCAGGGCTCTAGCATCAACGATTTCATCTTGTATTTCTATGTATATTTGGTTACTAATTCAGATGAGTATCACTGATTTTTAAAAAGTGGAAGGAAGCTATCACTCTGAGCCAGTGTATGTTTGGAAGATAGAACAGTAGTCCGTAAACATACCTACCGATTATTATTCCCCTACCACAAAGCCCCCTAGTGAACGGTTATATCAGGGAGCACATTATAGTGGATATGTGTCTTTCTAATAATTCACTTTTTGGTAGTGTATTATCTATATAAAAGCTATGAGACCGGGTGCATAAAATACCAACCTCTTACTTTTTATAAACCATTTAAGATGAAATATTCTGATATTACATTTATAAATTAATTGTTTTCTCTGATGGGAATAAAAATTTAGCAAAATATTGTTAAAAGTCGATAAAAAAAAATCAGGATGAAAAGAAAGCCAAGATGGATGTATCATGGCTTTTGCTAACATTTGGTAAGAAAGGTAATGCACAAACACTTCATGATCTTTTCTTGAATATCAGATAGTAAAATAATGGCTATAACAATATAGATTATCTTTTAAATCTGTAAGAACTATGAAATTTTCAAAATGTAACCTGGGAAGGGAAACTAAGAGAAAATGTAAACATATATTTTTTTTAATTTTTAAACTGTTTAATCAAATATGGCACCAATATTTACAATTTTATGTTAATCAGAACTTCTGGCTTTTAAAACATCTATTTCTTTAGACTAGCAATGATGAATCAAATTATGAGATCAAATACCCATAATTATTTATAAAACATGCATTAAGGCAAGATAGATTTGAAATTTTCTATTATAATTATTTCTTTGACTTGCTCTTGTTTTCTAGTAATATAAATCAGTATAATTTTAAAGGAGATGAAAGCTAGAAAGAATATAATTCTTTTAGAACAACTCCAAGACATAATTGTTCAATTGATTTAAAGTTAGTAATTGTTATTTCACATACATGAAGTCATGAATACCAAAGGTATTATTAAAATATTTCCATGATGATTAGGATTGTCATTTCCATAAATGGCCATTATTATTAAACTTCATTATGAAGTGAATAATTTTGCGTCACTGCCTTTCTGTTTTAAGAAGCCGTTCTCTTTTGAGTTGATTTTCCTTACAAGGTTTACTCAAGTTTAATTTGTGTTCATTACTTTTCTTTATGGAGTGGTATTAATTAAAGTGCAGCATGGTCAATTCTTTCTAAATTTAAAATTACAAATCATTACCTTAAGCAAAATTTGAAAAATCAAGTATAAATGAATCAGGACAATATAAATTTTAGCTTGTTCTTTAAGCTTTTCACATGTCAAACAATAATCTCCTGCCAATGGCTTATACAAAGCTCTGTAGATGGGGTCAAAGGTTAGAGTTTATGTGAAACTTCAATTTTTTGTACTACCTGGAAATATTTGAGCCTAAGATAAACGAAGTCAGCATCTGCAATGGATAATAGTATGGTGCAGAAAAAAAAAGTATGGACTACAGAGTCAGGCATATATTGGTTCCAGAATCTGGATAAGATTTTTTAAACCTCATCAAGTCCCAGATTCCAGATTAAAAGTCCTTCTAGAAATATTGAGAGCATTAGCTATGATCATTTATATAACAAATTAATGTGTGATGCCTGATAGTTCCATTCTATTTAAGCATTTACTTATTTATTCAACAAATATCTGTGAACACCTACAGTGCAAGAGCACTCTGGTAGGCACCAAAGATACCGTGTTAGTAAGAATGACAGTCTCTGCCTAATGGAGTTTAGATGCTTATGCTCAATAGTTTTTACCTCCCCTGTTTCCTGTCTTCATACAACCAGTCTATTTTATCCTGTTCCTGAGAACACATTGAGTAGCAATTTCCCTGCCTGAGAAGTGACCTAATAGTTCTCAGAAATGACATTGATAACAAGAGATGTGTAGTTCTATATCTCAATTACACATGATTTAACATCAGTAGTTAATACAATTAATCCATCAGTTAACCAGATTTTTTTGAAAGTGAAATGATACTAAGTATGTCCTCTGCCTCTGGGGATACAATAGTGACAAAGACCAAAAATGCCCTAATGGTTTGTAAAAACCTGCTGGAGAAGGGGGGCCAGATTGTAATGGAATAAGAGTTAGAGTGGAAGGTGAAGAAATGAAAGAAACTATCATAGATTACTATTTTGAGATATTTGATTGTGAAATTTAAAAAACAGAAGAAGAGTTATATTGGCTAGTGAAGTTTTTTGTTTTGTTTTCTTTTTAGAAACCTGAGCCTTTTTAATGCAGATGAGTAGAGAGGTAGAGTTGGAAAGGAGACCAGCAATGATTCAGGTTTTCTGAATAGATGGCTGAATTGGCTACAAAGGATGGGTCACCTCTTCTATTCTAAGATGGGAGGAGGGCCAAATGTGTGCTGGAGCAGGAATCTCTTTCTGTCAAGAGTAAGACTGATGTTTTTCTGGTTAGGTGGATTTTGGATAGAGAGGAACTATGGATTATTGTAGGGCAAGAAAGTGAAATGGTGGGTGTTGGTATTTAAACTCAATAGTAAGAGAAGTGGCAGAGATTTTCAGGTGATGGGCTGGAGGTCATGATGGGCTGGAGGTCATGATGGGCTGGAGGTCATGATGGGCTGGAGGTCATGATGGGCTGGAGGTCATGATGAACTGGCAGGACAGGTGTATGTGTAGATAGGCGATTGGAGCAATGAAGCAAATCAGCTGGAAGATTAGGAATTTGTGCTCAGTGAGTTATTTAGGTTTAATCAAATCTATTTTGAATCATCACAACTAAAGATTAGTAGTTAAAGGTTATATATGTTCCATACCTATAAAGGACATGAAAGACATTGAAAATTCATTGTCACTTTTGTGGGATTGGAGCAGAAATCTAATAATTTGAGTAGATGTGACCTAACAGAGGCCGTTCCTATCAAATTCCACACAGCAGGGGCGTCAAAGCTAGTAAAGCCTTAATTTCACCCTTCAGTGTCTCATAAAACTAAAAACTTCAATTTTGACCAAATGGATGAAAAGGCTGTGTAAAGAGTTTTCTACCTGAAATGGAAAAATTTCATTCTTCTGCTGAGTTTTCCACTTTACAAAAGCATCAGTTTTCCAACAGACTGCCTTTGCATTGGTTTTACTGAGGAAAGAAAGTGGCTTTTATTGAAGTCCCTGCCGGTGGGCTGGCCAAAGCTTCAGTTTTCCTCTGAGGAAGAAGCACCAGGGGGCCTGAGCTTGTTAAGCATTAAAAACAGAGTTGGTATTTCAACGTTAAATTCTACTTTCCATCTTACTTAGATATTGCTAGAAGTGAATGGGTTTATTTCGGTGACTTAATTTGATTTAAAATTTCAGAGAATGAATTTCTGATAATTTGATAAAATTATTTGGGGTCCTACCTTTGTTAGACCAAGTACAAGTAGAGCATATGGGACATAATGTGGCTACTAAAAGTGAACAAATTGTGTCACATACCTAAAATCACCATATCTACCCTATGTTTAATATTTTTATGATAAAATTTATTACTCTAATTACCATACAACCCTACAAATCAAAACAGTAATTGTGTTGCTTTCTAGACATGACGTTTTTTGTTTGGGTTTGTATTTTTCGTTTTGTTGTTCTTTCATTTCTCCTCTAACATCCCAGGATTCCTAGGATGAATTTGATAATCACACAGACCTTGCTGGAAAGATCTACAAGCAAAGATAGGGCAATGCAATCTATAAAGGACCCAGATACTTTAACATCTATGTGACCTATAAGTATGCAAGATGCATATAGATATTTTTATAGGCTATTCTTTATTACAGATGTTCTCAGGATACTAGTAAAACCAAATCTCACTTATTCTCCTAACAGTTTAATATACAATAAATTATTAACAGTAGATAACACAAAGAAAATAATTCAGCGAATGGCATGAAAATAATTCAGTGATGTGGTCCTGCAGATTGGACACCTGAAACGGCACAATAAGGTTGAAATTAAAGATGTGCTGAGTTCTTCATGTCATGGGCTCTGGTCTGCTCTGCATCTACTGGGGAATAACTTTTTAAACCAATAGGAAGGCAGTGTGTGAGCTACCTGCCCAAACTGGCAAATCTTACAAATGTAAGGGTCAAAAGTGTAAGCCTTGATGGAGGGATTTTCTTTGCAAATTGCCAGAATGTAAGTTTTGGATGGTCACCTTAATTTTCTCCATCTCACAAATGGCTCTTTGGTTAAATTTAGGAACATTATATTAGTAAAGTCTGGTTAAAAAGCAAATCTTAATAAAGTACAATGTCAAGAAATCTATAGAAAACACAATATCACAATAGCAACTATATACACACATTAGACACATTTTTTCCCCAATGAACAAGTGATTTATTTGAAAAGCTTATTTAAAATGCTAGAGAATTCTTCAATTATACTGATTTTTACTTTATACCACATCTTTTATTTAAAGGCATGATCAATACATTTAGGGTTTTGTTTTGTTTTACATTTCAATAATCCAGCCACCTTAAAATTTAAAGTAGGTTTTACAATTTGTTATCCATTTTCTTAGACATAATGTAAATTTTGGTACAGATTTTTCTTGTGCTTATTTTAGCCACCACTTTTGTATACTCAAGAAATCAAAGAATCACTAGTCCCTTAAGTGAGACATACTATTAAGCTGAATATTTTTCACACTCAGAAGCCATAATGGATGAATTGGGAAATCTGCCACCCTTCTCTTCCAATTAAAAAAAACACCATAAATTATCATTAGTTGATAGAATTTCAGCTGAACTTTCAGGTGTCTACATATTTGAAAAAGTAAAACAATTGGAGGAAAACAATAACAAAAATTTAATTGTCAAAAGTAATTGTAATATTTCATTACATAATTAAATATATCAGGATAATTTGTATTCAGGCAGCATTCGTTGTGCTTATAACATACAGCTTAATTTAAACTTTTTAAAATGTTATTTTGCATTTATATAATCTACATAAGGTTTTTAATTCCAAAACCAAAATGTGAACTTGAAGGATTCTAAATTAATCTCATTTTGATAGGCTTCTGTATGTTTTTCCTGTGGAAACTCAAAGGGAATTATTCAGACTGCAGAATGTTCTCACTACTACCTTTTATATGATGTGTATAAAGTAAGGTATAAAGTAGTCTTTGCATATCCTGTGAAATGAATGGCTTTCTAGAGAGAGAGCTCTGAGGACAGTGAGCCTAATGAGGTGATTGGGCAGTAATTAAGCCCCTCATTAGCCCCTCTTATGTTTGTTTTGTAGGGAGTTCTGTGAATGAATGGATGTACTAATAGTCTGATTAATATTGTGGTTAGACTTGGGCGCCTGGGTGGCTCAGTCAGTTGAGCGACTGCCTTCGGCTCGGGTCATGATCCCAGGGTCCTGGGATGGAGCCCCGCATTGGGCTCCCTGCCCAGCGGGAAGCCTGCTTCTCCCTCTCCCACTCCCACTGCTTGTGTTCCCTCTCTCGCTGTGTCTCTCTCTGTCAAATAAATAAATAAAATCTTTAAAAAAAAAAATATTGTGGTTAGACTTATTTTCAAAGGGAAATATGATCTGTAAGTCACCACTATCTAGGAGAATTCTTTATTTTTTGTTTTGTATAGCAGGGGTTTTACTGTTTGCTATTAATTTTTGCCAACTGTTGGATTCTTTAGCTAAGTGGTCAAAGTATATTATTGCATATTGTATGAATACATTTTAAGACTTTCATATTATTTAGGATAGACTAAATTGTTATACTGGACCAAAATATACAATGGTTCAGCATTTTAGAATTTACATGGTGTTCATAAAGCTGTCTAAATCAGACTCTGACACTCCATTTGTCCTTTCATGATTTCCCAGAGGATACATTCTCAGTATGGGCCAGATCATCCAAGGGGGTAAAAATTGGTGGGGTTTTTTTTGGGGGGGGGCAGTGAGGGGAGTGTGAAATGGGTAGGGGTGACAATAATTTTAGTATTACAATGTTCTGTGGTCCTCCAAAGGGCCACAGTATGTAAACAGATACACAGCCCAGTATATTCATGGTATTACAATTTAATGGCAAGGAAGGATTATGAAAAAGTCCAAAACCATCTCTTGGTGAAGGTAATAATGGGAAGGTGAGTTGAGAAACTACTCTAGGGACTTGTTCTTGTTTTTTTGCTTCCATTCAACAGAAGATGATAGCCAAAGAGTGTGTATAGAAGGGCTTTATGACCAAGTAAGGGAGTGGTTGGAAACACACCTGCCCACAGTGATTGGCTAAAATACAGTCACAGGACTGCAGCTAACTTCAAGGGAAGCTGGGAAATGTAGTCCAGCTATGTGTCCAGGAACACACAAACAAGTTTTAGTGAATAGCTAGCCATCTTTAAATTCTGATTCATAGGTGTGTACCTATCACAGAGTGCATGTTCAGTGTTTCCTGAACTGTTTGCTGAGCTGATGTACGGATCTCCATGTCAGCTTCTTCCTACATAACTCCTATTCCAGCTCTATAGATCTTGTCGGTGGATTGTTGGCCAGTTATGGAGAATTGTGAATTCATTTCACTTTCATGGGATTCTTCCTTATTCAGTGTTGATATAATTAACCAGTATTTCTGTGAATTTAGTCTAGGCTTTTGCTGTGTCTCTTTTTGTGCAATATTACTTTGACATTTAAATATGAATTTCTTATATAAAGTGGCTCTTATTACTAATCTATAAATACCTTTATTTTTTTAAGTGCCTTTTTAAAAAAAGACTTATTTACTTTAGAGTGCATGAGAGTGGGTTGGGGGGTGACAGAGGGAGAAGAAATCCTCAACCAGACTCCCCGCTGACTGTGGAGCCCCACACAGGGCTTAGTTCCAGGGCCCTGAGATCATGACCTGAGCTGAAATCAAGAGGTGGGCGCTTAACCAACTTAGCCACACAGGTGCCCTTAAAAAATGCTTTTTGAGCAATTATTTGTATAGACATACGGTAAGTCATCTTGAATGAAGAAGCAATACTTTTCTTTACAAGCACCAAGTGACAAAATTGTTTATACCACAATATAGCTTGGGATTGCTTATGTTGGAGAGGACTGTAGATAAAAACTACCTTAAAATGCAAACTGGGTGCTTACAATTTTAGTGAATTCTTTGGATAAGAATTTCTTTCTCTTGATTCCATTTTATATAACACAATCATCTGAAAAAATTCCTAGAGACGAACCTATTCATTTCAAAAAATACATAGTTCAGGATTAGATTTGAGTTAATAGGGCTTGGGGAGAAAAAAAAAATAATACTGTTATGACAAGGAAGAAACTTTGATTCTGGACCTCACCATGAAACACACAGATCATTAAATCACTCTATTTATCTTAATTTTCTGGTTAAAAAAATGAAGAGCCTCCTTAGGTAAACTTTATAATTTCTTCTGCTTTATTGGCAATGATACAGAAAGGCTCCTCTCTTTCTAAATCTCCTTTCTGCTCTTGAGTGATAACAGGCTTTAGTTTAATGTCCACTGGGCATCTTGAGAACAGACACAGTCTTATGTGTCAAACAAGTATTCATGTCAGTATTTTCAACTGTAATTACAGTGCACATTCACTTTCTATTTTGTATTTCTGACTGACATGTTGAGTGATTACGATCTCCTCTCTGTTAAGAATTTTTAAAGTATTATTTACTCAAAAAATCTTAGGAAGAGATTCTTTTACTCTTTACATTTTATAAAGGAGAATATTGAGGTGGAAGAATGAATGACCCAAAGCTTGTCCATAAAGAGCCAGATTTGGATGTGAGGCTGGCTGACTCCAAAGGTCACCTCACCACAACTGCAAATTGTTCTCCATAACCTTGCCACAAGTATTTAACAAAGGAAAATCTCATGTTTCTTACTAATTTGTCCACAATTTGAAGCTGAATTTTAAGGAAATAAATTTATTTTTACCTTTTATAATTTTCCCAAGGTTTTTGGAGACCAAATGGTCTTAATTTTAAGCATAATTATAATTTTCATTTTCTCTGTAAAACATTTCTAGATATCTTAACATCATTTTGACTGGTAACATTGGGCTTTCTTAGGAAATTAGATAATCTTGTTGGGATATGTAACCAAATCTACAGGGCCTGACACTGGGGCAATCATTCATGAATTTGAAGAAGTCTAGGCAAAATACTTGAGTATGTATATAATTGTTAATTGTGGAGCTCTAATTTCCTTAGACTGATCAAGAATATTAAGTGATGGATTAGTGGAGCTGAGTATCAGTTTAAAAACTTGTTGTAGGGGCACCTGAGTGGCTCAGTTTGTTGAGCATCTGACTTTGGCTCAGGTCGTGATCTCAGGGTCCTGGGATCAAGCCCTGAATGGACTCCCCACTCAACGGGGAGTCTGCTTGTCCTTCTCCCTCTGCCCCTCCCCCAGCTCGTGCTGGCTGGCATGCACTCTCTCTCTCTCTTATAAAATCTTTGGGGGGAAAACTTGTTGTATAATAGTGTCAGGCTTTATTACAGTCAAATTGTAGAAATTCATGTGTTGTAATTCCTATAATATGATAATGTAAATGTAATTAGGATAATTGCCATTAACTGAAACTCATAACCTTCTTAATTTGAATTTTAAAAAATTAACCAAAGAGCAAAATTAGAAACAAGCCAAACAAAAATCCAAAAGAATGTGATTTCTACATACTACTGGTGTATTCTAAGGAACATTTGACAGCCAGAGAGCTATTTATGTATTATAATAACTGAAATTAGCCTTCTTTTTATTTTTTTATTTTAAAGATTTTATTTATTTAACAGAGACATAGCGAGAGAGGGAACACAAGCAGGGGGAATGGGAGAGGGAGAAGCAGGCTCCCCGCGGAGCAGGGAGCCCGATACGGGGCTCGATCCCAGGACCCTGGGACCATGACCTGAGCCGAAGGCAGACACTTAACGACTGAGCCCCCCAGGGGCCCTTGAAATTAGCCTTCTTTTTAAATGAGGCAGTAATCTTTTCTCAGATGCCACTAGCTAAATGTCCTTTCACCTATGATTAGTTATTACTGATGAAAAATTATGTCACCAAAGCACCTGATTTCTACTGTGCCCACATTCTCATCAGCAGGCAACAAACTATACAGGATTTAACCTTAGAGAAATAATTTAAATATTTTATTGTAGTGGAAAATAATTTGGAAGACTAAGTTGTAAGTTTTAAATTAAGATGACTTACATATTAAGAGCATTGTTGGCAAATTCTCTTTAAGGAAGCTAGGTTTTATTTTGGTTTTGATTTTTTTTTTTTGATCATTAGAAAATTGATCAATTCAGGTTTCTTGATTTCATTGAACTAACTGCATAGCTCTCCTAAATAGGGAATACAAATCTTCAACAATTTTTTGAACTTTATTGTAGCATGGATATGATCACTTTCTATCAGGAAGCTATTTAAAATGGATTATCACAGGGAACCCTGGGTGGCTCAGTTGGTTAAGTGGCTGCCTTCAGCTCTGGTCATGATCCCAGGGTCCTGGAATCGAGTCCTGCATTGGGTTTCCTGCTCAGTGGGGAGCCTGCTTCTCCCTCTGCTCTGCCTGCTACTCCCCTTGGTTATGCTCTCTCTCTCTCTGACAAATAAATAAAATATTAAAAAAAATGGATTATCACAAATTAACAATCCTACTCATGATGATTTCTGAGACTCTCCATATTTTCAACTTCAAAGAAAATATTTATTTGACCTAGGCATTTAATTGAGGGGAAAATCTTACCCTATGTCTGTCTTAGAGGGTAATAATTTTTATACATGCATGAAAAATATATAAAATGTTCAGTTACTAGAAGTCAGATGGCAATTAATAGGAAAATAGCAGTGCCTTTTTTTTCCAGCAAATACTCTATCCAAATACATTTCATAATGATGATTTTCATGTAAAGTTTTACATGTGTCTCATATTTGGTTCATTCAACCAATATTTAATGTCTCTTTATGCTATACTGTCTTAAGATCTAGGTACAACATATGGTGGAAAATGGCCAAAAATAGACCAAAGTATATATTCCCTATCTCAGTTAATGGCAATAACTTTTCTCTAGTCTTTGAAGCCAATCTTTTACTCCTTGCTTTCCCTCATACACATATCCAATCCATTACCATATTTTATCAACTTTACCTTCAAAGTATATTCAGAATCCAATCACTTTATACCACTTTAACTACCAAAAACATTATATATGTTTATATGTGTGTGTGTATTTACACACACACAATACATATCACACTAATAAAGCATACTCAAAAAGCCATTGAAGATCAATGGAACAAAATATTAATACAGAAATAAACCCACAATTATATGGTCAGTTAATCTTTGACAAAGCAGGAAAGAATATCCAATGGGAAACAGATAGTCTCTTCAAAAAATGGTATTGGGAAAACTGAACAGCAATATGCAAAAGAATGAAACTGGACTACTCTCTTACACCATATGCAGAAATACACTCAAAATTAATTAGAAACCTAAATGTAAGACCTGAAACCATAAAAATTCTAGAGGAGAACACAGGCAATAATTTGACATCAGCTGTAGCAAATTCTTTCTAGATCTATCTCCTGAGGCAAGGAAACAAAAGCAAAAATAAGCTATTGGAACTACATCAAAATAAAAAGCTTCTGTACAGTGAAGGAAACAATCAACAAAACTAAAAAACAACCTGCAGGGAGAAGATATTTGTAAAATGACATATCTGATAAAGGGTTAGTATCCAAAATCTATAAAGAACTTACAAAGCTCAACATCCAAAAAAACAAATAATCCATTAAAAAATGGGCAGAAGACATGAACAGACATTTCTCCAAAGGAGACCTACAGATGGTCAACAGACATGTGAAAACAGGGAAATGCAAATCAAATGAGAGATATCACCTCACACTTATCAGCATGGCTAAAATCAACAACACAAGAAACAACAGGTGTTGGTGAGAATGTGGAGAAAAAGGAACCCTTGTGCACTGTTGGTGGGATTGCAAACTGGTGCAGCCACTGTGGAAACTAGTATGGAGGTTCTTTAAAAAGTTAAAAATAGAACTACCTTATGATCCAGCACTACTAGGTATTTATCCAAAGAATACAAGAACACTAACTCATAGGGAGCCAGGCACCCCTATGTTTATTGCATCATTATTTACAATAGCTCAGATATGGAAGCAGCCCCATTGATTGTCCATTGATTGATGAATGGATAAAGATGTGGTATATACCTATAAAAAGATGTGGTATTCACCTATAAAAAAAAGAAACCTTGCCATATGAAATGATGTGGATGGAGCTAGGGAGTATAATGCTAGGCAAAATAAGTAAAAGCAAGAATACCATATGATTTCACTCATATGTGGAATTCAAGAAACAAGCAAAGTCAAAAAATGATAGACAAATCAAGAAACACTTTTTTAATTTCATTTATTTGACAGAGACACAGCGAGAGAGGGAACACAAGCAGGGGGAGTGGGAGAGGGAGAAGCAGGCTTCCCGCTGAGCGGGGAGCCCAATGAGGGCCTCCATCCCAGGCCCCTGGGACCGTGACCCGAGCGGAAGGCAGATGCCTAATGACTGAGCCACCCAGACTCTTAATTATAGAGAACAAACTAATGGTTATCAGAGGGAGGTTGATGGGGGGATGAGTTAAATCTGTAATAGGGATTAACGAGTATACTTGTCCTGATGAGCACAGGGTGATGTATGGAAGTGTTGAATTACCATTTTGTACACCTGAAATTACTATAACACTGTTAACTGGAATTAAAAACTTTTTAAAAGGCTATTGAATTCAATAAAATAGTAATTAAAGATTTTATATTTTCCTTCATTTCTCCTGAAGTAACTGGTTCTAGAATATTTATTTTACAGTAAATATATGAAATAAATAAGTATACTTTCAGCTTAAAAACTATTTCATTTTAGTTTTTCAATAAAGCTTTCTCATGATAATGTGATATGTGGGAATTGGAAAAAGAATATTAGTGAAATTTTTGCGTTTATATCTCACATTTTTAAATGACTTGAGTCAGCTTATTATATATGATATTACCCAATGTAAGTCATCCCAATAAATATGGACAGTTCTGAGATAGGAGATAAATGTTTCTGCCTAACCAATGTTGTTGCCTTTGGTTATTCTCATTTCAGGGGATTTATTTCCCTTAATTTCTTTTTAAAAAGGGAAAGATTGCATATTAGACATCTTTCTACAAATTTTCAAGTGCAATTTATATATTTTACTTTTTCAAGTGTACATTTTACATATAGTTTATCATAAATTTAGGGGGAAACAATGTTTCTATTCTGCTAAACACTGTTCTTGATGTTGATATCCTGTTGATCCTGATAGATCTAAATGTCAAGCTTTATCTATAACCCAAAGAATTTGCCATCTTTACTCATAGTTGCCAGTTGATGGGTGAAATAAAGTCTATTCTTAGTTTTTTTAGTGGACAGAAACATTGTTTTTACTATAGAAGACATATATGCTAGAAGGTACTGCTAGATTAAAATTTTTAGAAGCTTAGAAGAGATAATAGAGGTCACAAATGATGAATTTTTTCATTTTATTTTCCTTTTGCATTTAAGTGAAATGTCTCCTCATCTTATTTTTTGTTTCTTTTCAACAGATGAAACTCTAATGAAACCAATACACTCAACATGCAGGCTCCTAATATTCTATGATTAAGTGGCAGTATTAGATGATTCACCTCATTAAGGTACATAAACCCTTGAGTAATAATGAATCAGTTGAACATGTGGGCTTGCCATTTGATATTGGTCATTTGATATTTAAGAAACCATTGTTTTAAGTTAGTTTTAGATAGATTATTATAATCTGAGTATTGACCTATTTGTTTACTACTCAGTAGAAAGCATGAATATTTCTGAGAAATCATGGATTAGATACAAGAAACATCAAAATGCAATGTAATATTATAATGTAAGTGAAAAATAGAGGAAATGTCCCATTTTCTCAGAATCTAATAGACAGAAGAGTATTTTATATTTAAAGGTGATTCATGGAAGAAAAGCTTTCATATTTCCTTTATATAATGTGTGTTGATTTTAACTATGTTAGACATTAAGCAGTTGGTATATTTTCTTCTCTTTCACTGGTGTGTAGGCTACTTAAGGCAAAGATAATGTCTTATTTTTTTTAATATTTTTTTTAATTAATTAATTTATTTATTTGACAGAGGCACAGTGAGAAAGGGAACACAAGTAGGGGGAGTGGGAGTGGGAGAGGGAGAAGCAGGCTTCCCGCCGAGCAGGGAGCCCGATGTGGGGCTCGATCCCAGGACCCTGGGATCATGACCTGAGCCGAAGGCAGACGCTTAACGACTGAGGCACCCAGGCGCCCCAAGATAATGTCTTATTAATTGTTCTGCATCTTAACAGAAAGGAAGACCCCCTAAACTTGCCAGCTCATAGTGAGAAAGGTGACTTACTATTTTTTAAAATAACTCTACAGTCATAGAGTTAACTATGTAGGCATGAAATGGTTTGGTAGACATAAAAAATAAAAGCCAAAAAGCAACTTCAATTTTCTTTGGAGATGTCTTGATTTTGTAGGGACAGTGTTTTTGTACCAAATAAGATAAAATTCACTGGTACTTAAATTTTAAGTGTCCATTTACTTGTTAATGACATAAAGTTTCTGACAGACTCAAAATATAAAGTTGATTTTTGAGTGTGTAACTGTTGTCTTGTTGGGTAATTTTGTTGTCACTTCTCAATATTTTTCAATCAAAAAATTGAAGTGTAGTCGAAATATTAGTTTCAGGTGTATAACATAGTGATTCAATATTTATATACATTGCAAAATGATCATCACAATAAGTCTAGTTACCATATGTCACCATACAAAGTTACTATAGCATTATGGACTGTATTCCTTATGCTGTACTTTATGTTATCATGTCTTTATTATTTTATAACTGGGAATCTGTAACTTTTAATTCCTTTCACCTATTTTCACCATCTCCTCACCCCCTCACCTATAGCAACCATCACTTTGTTCTCTGAATTTGAGTCTATTTGTTTTGTTATTATATTTTAGAGTCTCCATAAAACTTTTTGTCTGACTCATTTTACTTTGTATAATACCCTGTAGGTACATCCATGTTATAGCAAATAACACATTTCATTCTTTTATGGCTGAGTAACATTGCATTGTATATATACCATATCTTTATCCATTCATCTATTGATGCACATTTTGGTTGCTTCCATATTTTGGCAATTGTAAATAATACTACAGTGAACATAGAGGTGCATATGTCTTCTCAAATTAGTGTTTATCTTTAGATAAATACCCAATAGTGAAATTGCTGGATCATATTGTATTTTTATTTTTAATTTTTTGGGGAGCCACCATAGTGTTTTCCACAGTGGCTGTACCAATTTACATTCTACCAACAGTGCAGAGGGGTCTCTTTTATCCACATCCTCGCCAACACTAGTTATGTCTTGTCTTTTTGATGCTCATCATTCTGACAGGTGTGGGGTGGTATCTTATTGTGGTTTTGTTTTGCATTATCTGATAAATAGTGATGTTAAGCATCTTTTCATGTAACTTTTGGACACCTTTATGTTGTCTTTGTAAAAATGTCCATTCAGGTCAGGTCCTTTGCCCATTTTTTAATTGGATTGTTTGTTTTTATGCTTTGAGTTGTATGGGTTCTTTATATATTTTGGGTGTTAGCCCCTCATTGGGTATATCATTGGCGAATACCTTCTCCCATTCAGTAGGTTGCTTTTTCATTTCATTTTGTTGGTTTCCTTTGCTGTACAAAAGCTTTTCAGTTTGATTTGGTTTCAGTTGTTTACTTTTGTTG
>NC_138381.1:7900541-8001021 GCF_054177405.1 Leptonychotes weddellii | reverse complement strand
ATAGTATCTTCTAGTTTTTTTGTATTTCTCTATTGGTTGTAACTTCTCTTTCATTTCTGATATTATTTATTTGGGTTCTCTCTCTCTCACTCTTTTGTTTTTTGTTTTTTGGGTTTTTTTCCCCATGGTAAGTCAAGACAAAGTTTAATCATCTTGATTATCTTTTCAAAGAACCAGCTTAGTTTTCATTATCTTTTCTATTTTCTTCACCTTAATTTTATTTCCACTCTGATCATTATTATTTCTTTCTACTAACTTTGGGCTTTGTATCTTCTTTTTTCTAGTTCCTTTAGCTGTAAGGTGAGATTGTTTGAGATTTTTCTTGTTTCTGGAAGTAAGCCTGTATTACTATAAATTTTCCTCTTAGAACTGCTTTTGCTGTATCTCATAGATTTTTAAAAATAATTTCATTTTCATTTGTTTCAAAGTATTTTTTAATTTACTCTGATTTCTTTATTGACCTGTGGTTGTTTAGTAACATGTTCTTTAGCCTCCACGTATTTGTGTTTTTTCACTTTTTTCTTGTAATTGATTTCTATTTCATACCACTTTGCTTAGAAGAGATGCTTGATGTGATTTCAACTTTCTTAAATTTGTTAAGACTTGTTTTGTGGCCTAACATGCAGTCTGCCCTGGAGAATGTGTTTGAAAAGAATGTGTATTCTCCTGTTTTTGGATGAAATATATATATATTAAGCCCATCTGGTTTAATGTGTCATTTAAGGCCACTGTTTCCTTATTAATTATCTGTCTGGATGTTCTCTCCATTAATGTGAGGTGTTAAATTCCCCTAGTATTGTTGTATTACGGTCAATTTCTCTCTTTATGTCTGTTTCTATACCTAGGTGCATCTATGTTTGATATGTAGATATTTATGGTTATTATATCCTCTTGTTGGATTAATCCCTTCATCATTATGTAATGCCCTTCTTTGTCTCTTCAGTCTTTGTTTTAAAGTTTATTTTATGTGATATAAGTATTGCTGCCCCAGGTTTCCTTTTGTTTTCATTTTTGTGGAATCTTTTTCTATCCCTTCACTTTCATTCTGTATATGTCTTTAGGTCTGAAGTGAGTCTCTTGTACACAGCATATAGAGGGATCGTATTTTTTATCCAGTCACCCTATCCAGTTTTGATTGGAACATTTAGCCCAGTTACACTTAAAGCAATTATCAGTTTGTATGTAATTATTGCCATTTTGTTGTTTTCTCATTTTATGGTTCTTTTTTCCTTTATCTTTACACATCACAATTTTTTATTGACTACCCATTATAGCACTTTTCTAGGCTCTAGACTATTTCTACACTGTCAGAGTACATTTTTGTGTTTTCTCTACAGCAATTGCAAATAAATAATTATAATATTGACAGATGTATCTTTTGTAACATGATGTAGATTTATTTAAAAATTTGAAAAAAATCGAAATTTTGAGTCATAAAGAATAATGAAAGCTGCCATTCATCTATCAGTTTACTGAGTACTAGTCAGTGAATTCATATATTGTATAGATTCAATCATCTATATTAATCATATTAATAACCATGAGATTAATATGAGCAGCACATTTCACAGATATGAACTGTGATTACTAGCAAGGTTAGGAAAATTGCCCTTACAGAGCTGGCAAGTTCCAGATTGAAGTTTATACCCATTCTGACTCCAAATCCTATAGGCCTGACCATTTCCCCATGATACTGCCCTCAAATACAACAGAATTCTCCTTTTCTCCTCCATCATTACCAGTAATCCCTGGTGATTCAAGTTTCACCAAATGTCTCTGATCCAGCTAGAGACATTTGCTTGGCTACAAAAAGCCTTGGTTTCACACATGCCATATGCAGTGTTCCCTCTCCCTCTTCTCTTTTCCCTCTTACTCCTTCCCTCTATCACTTTTCTTCTATTCCTCACTTCCTTCTTCTCTCCCCTCCCTCTCTCCCTTTCCCCACTTCTCTCCCTCTCCCTCCCTCTCACACACACACACACACACACACACTCTTACTCAACTGTTCACTCACTCACCCAGCTACACCCACACACCCCTACACTCAAGTAAGTTTACTTGTTTGTTCATTTGTTTATATGATTTGGATAAATAGACAAATGATCACTTTGTTTTTATTTACCATGAAAAAATTTACTTTTTGAAAAAAGTTACTCGGTGGGTAGCCTGCACTGTAAGCTCTAGTTTATATTAATATAAATCTAATGATCATTTAAATAACCAACAAATTGCAAAATTAGTATTTTCAAGGTCATATAGTATATATGATTTGTTTATTGTGAGCAAATAAAAATTCCCAAAGCAATCTTCATTTATCTACCCACATCTGTGATATAGAAAAAATAATTTCTTAACAATTTTAATCCCACAATTAACAAATGCTGATATAAACGTTAATTTATTTGACCTGACTTTGTTTTACCGGTTGGCACAGGATTTTATAGTTTGTTGATTTCCAGTAGATAATAGATTGAAACTGCTTTTAATAGTGTTGGTTACTGAAGCATGCTGTTACAATGTAACCTCAAGGTATCCCTCATAAATGTTGTGGAAAATCTCCTGTAGAACAGCAGTAAAGTAATTTGTCCTTGTTTATTCCAGGGAGAGCTTATCCATACACTTTGTTCCTATGATAGGATCCTTTAAGAATTGTCCTTTATCATGTTGATATTGTAATGGCCTATTATTGCTGAATTACATTTTCTGATCTAATTCATAGATATTAAAACAATTGACCTTGGACACGATTACCTTGTGGGAAAAGCATTTTTAAATCCAGTCTTTCCTAAAATGATCACTCTATTTTCTGCTTCTATAGCATACGTTGTGTGTGTTCATTTTCTCTTTTGTCCTTTTCTGAAATATTTCATTGAATTTTTGGTTTAGTGGCTTAGTTGTTCTTAAATAGATAAATTCTGTTTTTCACCTTTTCCTCTGCGCAACCCCCCAGCTCCATCCTACAACTCCATAAATATTTCTCATTCTGCAAGGAAAACGTGACCCATTTTATTTATTTATTTATTTTTAAACAATCTTTTTTTTTTTTTTTTTAAGATTTTATTTATTTATTTGAGAGAGAGAGAATAAGAGACAGAGAGCACGAGAAGAAGAGGGCAGAGGGAGAAGCAGACTCCCCACCAAGCAGGGAGCCCGATGCGGGACTCGATCCTGGGACTCCAGGATCATGACCTGAGCCGAAGGCAGTCGCTTAACCAACTGAGCCACCCAGGCGCCCAAACGTGACCCATTTTAACTTATTTTTGATTAATTAGAGTTTGTGTGCGTGTGCGTATGCACGCATGTTAATTAGAAACTTATGGCTTCTGAAATGCTACGTGACAATATGAAAAGTTAGCACATTTGTTTTCATGATAACAATAATGAAAATAAATTTAGAAATTACAGTAAAAGCACACTGTTGATATGCAGGGTAATTGTTTTACACCTGTTTATTTTTATTTTTTTTCCTCTCAAGCCCAGGATACCAGTCTCTCTTCTCTAATAACTAAAATGCACTTCCAGGCACTACTTAAATTGTACCCACTCTGCTGGCTTTACTGAAGGCTTATTGCTCAATGATATTGCCTTTTTCTTTTACTTGCTATCTAACATATGCTTTCTTGTATTATCATTTTTTATGTTATTTTCTTCAATTTATGGCCTTTTCCATGCTGGGCCAAATAAAGTATAGCTGCAGAAATTAAGGAAACATGGAATATGGTACTGCCATAAATCCATGATCACTGCATCACCAGGGGGCCTGAGATAGGTTCTCAAATTGCCTGGGAAACTGACTCTCCATCTTTGGTCCAATTACTCTTGCACTCTGTACAGCCTTCCACTTCAGACCTCTTCAACACATGGAAAGTTCTGCTACGCCTACCCTCTGGTCTCTTCTCTCCCTTTACCACTGCCACCAGCAGAATCAATGTCCTTCTTTTCATACATATTTATTGAGCACTTATTGGCCAAGAGCACTGATGTCTCTTGGTACTAGGTATAACTGGGAACAAAACATGCAGAGTTCATTCTGTCATGCAGATTATGATCCATAAATAATGAAGTATTCTCTATGCTACATTCTCTATTCTCTATCTCTACGTGATAAGTCAATGAAGCTGAAAATGCATTATGAGAAAGAGAAAATGACTCTTACGCCTTTTGGATAGGATGGTTAGGGGAAGCACTGATGGTTGAGGAAGAGCAGGAGTGATCCTTCCAGATTCCCAGGTAGGGGAGGTTTCACATGGAAGAAGTAACAAATGGTAACACTTTAAGGTGGGATCTTGCTTAGTTTATCTGAGCAACAAGCACAAAATACTGTTTTATGTTTC
Source organism: Leptonychotes weddellii (assembly GCF_054177405.1). NCBI lineage: Eukaryota > Metazoa > Chordata > Mammalia > Carnivora > Phocidae > Leptonychotes > Leptonychotes weddellii. The sequence goes on along the minus strand of NC_138381.1, from coordinate 7,996,687 downwards.
ATAAGGGAAACAGAATCCCTTAGATATTTAATCATTTCGACCCCCAAGTTTATGATGTGATTCCATCCACTCTCTTCTTCGCCTCCTGTCATAGTGTTATTACCCTTCTATTGGAAGCCAATCCCCCCGCTTCAAGAATAAAATCTCCATCTACTGAGAAATCTTGCCCCATGTTATTCTGTGTCTTATGTATTTTATCTTCTGCTGCTGCTCTATATTTCCTATTATAACATGCTCTTTTTCTAAAAATAAAATAAAACAAAATGTTAAATAGATTAAGTCAAGTTTATACCCCCTTTTAGCTATTGCACTTCTGAGAGAGCATCCAATATGAAATCATGGCTAATAAATAATCACTTGTATAACCATATATGTTTTATATTAAACACCAACTCCAAGTCTTGGTTTAGGTGGAGGAAGCATTTCTGGTTACAAAAACTAAGAAATGCCATTAACCGGAATACTGGTTTTTTTCATTGCTAAAATGTTTTTATTTTTCTATTAATTTGTAATTACATGAATATATCTAAGAAGTGAACAACCTACATATAAACTTAATTAAAGTATTTGATTTCTATTCAAGAGTTAGGAGATGGTCTTATAATCCTTAGTTTTGGGGGTTGAGTTGACTAGGACTTGCTGACTTCTCTTTAGAAGTATTTTTATTCTAAAATATTTTTATCTGAAGTAGACATGAGAAAGTTTTACAAACTCAAGTATTTCAAAATGTACACATCTGAATCTGCAGAAATGTTAATAGGTGAGCAATAGTAAATTGCAAAATATCAAGTGCTAAAAGCTTCAGTTTACAAGGCTTTTATGCTTGGGTTTCTGTATATTTTCATAGCATTTGAAAAGCTACAAAACTTCTACATTATACCCAGGAGACTGAGTTTAGAACTTACCTAAGTATTAAAAATATAGGCGAAAGAAATTATATATATGCTATTAGATACTGTATCTATCTATATTATATATATGCTATTAGATAAGTCAGACTTTATAAAAGTGTATTTGAAATGATAGAACATTCTTTAAATTTTTGCTCTTTAATTTTGTCTTTTCTGGAATATCTGTTATCTTTCAATAAATGGCATTTTTACTATTTATTCTAAAATTGTGTCCTGTTGGCCCATTAGATGGGGACAATCATGATAATGGAAATATAAATATTCATACTGTAATAAAATATATATTAATATAATTACAGAGTATAAAATATATAATGCATATATTAATAAGTTTATAATATATAATTTATTTTTAAATATTTTTTTAATTTTAATTCCAGTGTAGTTAACATACAATATTATATTAGTTTTAGGTGTACAATATAGTGCTTCAACAATTCTGTATGTTACTCAGTGCTCATTATGATAAATGTAAACTTAATTCCTCTCACTGATTTCACCCATTTCCTCCCTCGTTCTCACCTCCCTGCTCTGGTAACCCTCTGTTTGTTCTCTATAGTTAAGAATCTGTTTTTTGGTTTGTTTCTCTTTTTTTAATTCATTTGTTTTGTTTCTTAATTCAACATATGAGTGAAATCATATGGTATTTTCTTCCTCTGACTGGCTTATTTTGCTTAGCATTATCTCTGTAGGTCCATCCATGTTGCAGCAAATGGCATGATTTCATTCTTTTTTATGGCTGAATAGTATTCCAATGTATATATTTACCACCATTTCTTTATCCACTCATCTATTGATGGACACTTGGACTGCTTCCATAATTTGGCTATTGTAAATAATGCTGCATATATCTTTACAAATTAGTGTTTTCATATTCTTTGGGTAAATACCCAGTAGTGCAATTACTGGATCATAGAGTAGTTCTATTTTTAAATTTTTGAGGAACCTCTATACTGTCTTCCACACTTCCACTGGCTACACCAGTTCACATTCCCACCAACAGTGCATGAGGGTTTCTTGTTTTCCACATCCTTGCCAACACTTGTTGTTTCTTGAGGTTTTGATTTTAGCATGCTGACATGTGTGAGGTGATATCTCATTGTGGTTTTGATTTGCATTTCCATGGTGATGAGTGATGTTGAACATTTTTTCATGTGTCTATTTACCATCTGTATGTCTTTTTTGGAGAAATGTCTATTTGTGTCTTCTCCCCATTTTTAAATTCAATTATTTGTTTTGGAGGCTTGAGTTGTAGGAGTTTCTTTATATATTTTGGATACTAACCCTTTATCAGATATGTCATTGGCAAATATTTGCAAATATCTTCTCCCATTCAGTAGGTTGTTTTTTTAGTTTAGTTGATTGTCTCCTTCACTGTGCAGAAACATTTTATTTTGGTGTAGTTCCAAAAGTTTATTTTTGCATTTGTTTCCCTTGCCTCAGGAGACCTATCTAGAAGGAATTTGCTACAATGTTAGAGAAATTACTACCTGTGCTCCCTTCTAGGATTTTTATGGTTTCAGGTCTCACATATAGGTCTTTAATCCATTTTGAGTTTATTTTTGGGTATGGTGTAAGAAAGTGGTCCAGTTTCCCCAACATCATTTGTTGAAGAGATTCTTTTTCCCATTGCATATTCTTGCCCCCTTTGTCAAAGATTAATTGGCCATATAATTGTAGGTTTCTTTCTGGGCTTTCTATTCTGTTCCACTGATAAACATGTCTATTTTTGTGCTAGTACTATACTGCTTTGATTACTACAGGTTTTAGTATAACTTGAAGTCTAGAATTGTGATACCTCCAGCTTGGTTTTCTTTTTCAAAATTGTTTTGTCTATTCAGGGTCTTTTGTGGTGCCATACAAATTTTGAGGTTTATCTGTTCTAGTTCTGTGAAAAATGCTTTTAGTATTTTGATAAGGATTGCATTAAATCTGCAGATTGCTGTGGGTAGTATAGACATTTTAACAGTGTTTGTTCTTCTAATCCATGACCATGGAATGTCTATTTGTTTGTATCTTCAGTTTCTTTTATCAATGTTTTCTAATTTTCAGAATATAGATCTTTCACCTCTGGTTAAGTTTATTCCTACGTATTTTATTATGTTTAGTGCAGTTTTAAATGGGATTGTCTTAATTTCCCTTTCTGCTAATTCATTAATAGTGTATAAAAATGCAATGGATTTCTGTACATTGATTTTGTATCCTGCACTTTACTGAATTCATTTATTCTAATAGTTTTTTGGTGGAGTCTTTAGGGTTTTCTATATATAGTATCATGTCTTCTGCAAACAGTGAAAGTTTTACTACTTCCTTAGCAATTAGGATGCCTATTATTTCTTTTTTGTTGTCTCATATCTATGGCTAGGTCTCCCAGTACTATGTTGAATAAAAGTGCTGAGAGTGGACATCCTTGTCTTGTTCCTGATCTCAGAGAAAATGTGCTCAGTTTCTCCCCACTGATATGATATTAGCTATGGATTTTTCATATAAGGTCTTTATTATGTTGAGGTCTGTTCCCTCTAGACCTACTTTTTTGAGGGCTTTTATCATGAATGGATGTTATACTTTGTCAAATGCTTTTTCTGCATCTTTTGAAATGATCATATTTTTATACTCTTATTGATGTGATGCATCATGTTGATTGATTTGCAAATATTGAACCATACTTGCATCCCACGAATAACTCCCTGATCATGGTGAATGATTTTTTTAAAATGTATTTTTGAATTTGGTTTGCTAATATTTTGTTGAGGATTTTTGCATCTATGTTCATCAGACATATTAGCCTGTAGTTTTATTTTTTGTAGTGTTTTTATCTGATTTTGGTATCACGGTAATACTGGCCTCATAGAATAAATTTGGAAGATATCCTATTTTTTGAAAAAATTTGAGAAGAATAGGTATTAATTCTTTCAGTGTTTGGTAGAATTCACCTGTGAAACCATCTGGGGGTAGTTTGTGATTATTGATTCAATTTCCTTGCTGATAATAAGTTTGTTCAAATTTTCTATTTTTTTCTTCAGTTTTGGTGGGTTATGTTTCTAGGAATTTATCCATTTCTTCTAAGTTGTCCAATTTGTTAGCATATAATTTTTCACAATATTCTTACAATAGTTTATATTTCTGTGGTGTCAGTTGTTATTTCTTCTTTTTCATTTGTGATTTTTTTTGAGTCTTCTCTTTAATATTTTTTTTTAAAGTTTGGGGGAAGTGAAGGAAAAAAATTCCCCAATTTGCAGCCTTTCAATTGCTTAAAAAATTCTGCATGAACCTTATGTATTTAGAAATATAGCAACAAATTCTAAGTTATTTATTGTAGAATTGATATGTTAAAAACCTACAGGAACAGTCATTTTTAATCATGTTTTTATGTGAAAATTAAACATGCTAATGATAAATTATAGACATAAGACATAAGCTAATTCAAGTTATTTATATACTTTCACATAATAAAATGTATTATGGAAAAAACAGCATCTTCAGCTGAGATGCTCTTTGTAGTACTGGAAATGTAAATAAATGTGGAACAGAGATAACTTTTTCAAGGAATTATTGATTAGACAGAGACTGTGTAGATTTCAAATGTGGTAGGGAAGGAATAGGCATCTAGAGTGTTAGCTGCAAGAGTTTGTTCAGGAGGCCATTTAGCTGTGACTAGGGGATGAACAGAATTTAAATAAACACAGATGATGGGAAGGGGCTCCCAGAAATAAAAAAAATACAGTATCAGAAAAGAAGCGGAAATGAAAATTCACATAGGGTGTTTGGAATCAGGTGACTAAGGATTTTGGTCCTAGTTGAGGATTCTCAAAGTCCATCTTGGGAAATGAAATTTGATTGGTAAAAAGACCTCAGATTTTCATTTATCCACTTAATGAATACATCACCCAAAAGATCTATATTTCACTAATAAAGGGTAAAATATTTTAAAATAGGGGTGATTATAAAACTAATTCTAAAACAAAATATTTGTTTTCTCTTTTTTTCCCCCATTAGACAGGTATTTTCTATTACATTCACTTCTTAATTATTTTAAATTAATTCAATTAGGAAATGACGAAATTAATCTAGTATTACTTGTTCCTTTTCTCTCTCTCTTTTTCTTTTGGTTGGCCTATCTTTCTTTTTTTTAATTCCAGTATAGCTAACATACAGTGTCATATTAGTTTCAGGTGTACAATAGGGACAGATATTTTTCTACTCATGTAGAACAACATTGGGCACATGGACATAAATTTCTTTCCAAATTTACTGGAATTCTGGTTCTATGCCAGAGGAAGATACTGATTCTTACCTCTTTAATTTTTCCTTCAGTATCCAAAGATGTATATAAACTTTACAAACAAATTCTTCTATTATACTACTCTACTATAGATCAATTAGATTAGGAGGCAGACAACTTAGTTTTCAATTCTGCTCTTCCACCTACTCATGATTTTTTCAAATAATATAAATTTAAAGATGTCAAATTTAATGCCCCTCCTTAAAGTGGGGCTAATCACAACTAACTTCGAGTCTTCAAAATCTTGACAATCTAATAAATAATTAGAACATGTTAAATTGTAAGTTCTAAAAAATAAAGTACTTTATAATTTTAGAGAAATGTTGGATCCATTTTACCTAATCATTTTTAATATTCTGTTTAAGGGTCTTGGATCAATTTTTACCCTTTAAATCTGAAGTTTAGTGATAGAATGAAGAGATCATTTAATAGAGATGGAAAGAAAATATTTCGTGTCATTTGCAGCAATTTAAAGTATCCAAATTTTAAATTTAAATTGCAAGAGTATTAATAAAAAATGTTGCTTTGTATGTCCTCCTCTCCCCAATGAGCTTGCCCTGAAAAATGAGCTTGCCCCAAATTTCTCTTATACAGATGATATTAAATGTACATTTTTCTCCCTAACTGTGGAAATTAACCAAGTTTGATAAGAAAAATAGGAAATCAGTATCTTCCTACTTAATAGCAATTTGTTTCACCCAATTCATCTTAGCATTAAGTGCATCAACTCATAAACAACATACAGATTATCAATTACCTTAACAGCTTGACTTTATATTTAAGAAATGTCAACCATCACTATTTAGATTAAAATGTGTTTTGTTTCAGAGCAATTTCTTAGTGGTTTTCATGTGTTTTCCCCTCTCTACAACTCTTTGGTGGAGTTTAAGATTTTATACACTTAATATCCTTCTAAGCATTTATCATTGTATTTAACAGTTAAAACATTGGCAAGAATGAGCAGAAGTACATTGTTGAGTAGATATCTGTCTGGGATAAATGAACCAAGAGGGAAGAAGTAAAATTCTCAGAATGAGCCATTAAGTGGGGGATGATGGGCATTAGTGCTTCATCAAACTTGGTGACACACCAAAGTTTAGGGCCTATCCTGCAGAGAGAAGCTGAAATAAAGTTTGTTCAAGCCAAAGTTCAGTGGATAACTAATGGGCAATTGTAAGCCCTTGGTCAACCGCAGTGAGATAGAGTATTACTATCACTACTTGGCAAAAATTATAAAGCTTGATAATTCCAATTGCTATCAGGGATTTGTGTCAACAAAACTGTTATACATTGTTGGGAAGCTAACATGAGGCGACCACTTTGGAAGAAATTTGCATTATCTTGTTTGAATGTGCATTGCTCATGAATCAACAATTACAACATTAGACATCAAGCCATACCAATACTTTTGTACATGTAGACTTAAGACCTAGAAGTACTGTATGAAGTGGCAAAATATAAAAACAACCCAAATACTTATAAAAAATATAATGGAAAAAATAGTGATGCAGACACACAATGGTATATTTTAGAGGAATAAAAAAATTAGAGCTGCATGTGGCAACATTGATGAATCTTAGAAACATAATACTGAGTGGAAAAACAAACCTCAAATTACCATGTCCATGATAATTCTATTTTTGTATATATCAAATCAAATAAAAATCAAAACAATATGTTGTTAGTAACATGTAATTTATACATGGAAAAAATTTTTGAAAATCTTAAGGATGATAAATGTAAAAGTCAGGATTGTTTACACTGGGGAGGAGGCAGACAGATGGGACATGGGGCAAACACACAGGTAGCCATAACAATTGGTAATGTTCTACTTCTTACATCTGTTGTTGGTTGCATCGGTAATCATTTCATTATATGCTTCATATCTTTTGAATGAATCTAACATTACATTAACAAATTTAAATGAAAAATCATGTGACTTTAGTGTCCACAGTAAATGTCATGGGAAAGACTATGTTATAGTTATGTATCACTTTATATGGGAGAAGAACTACATTTACTGGGTAATAGCCTTTACTAAAGGGGATCATGTTTAAATTCAGGAATTGATTTCTGTTTAAATGACCAGTTTTCCTGTCCCAAGAAAGAACTAATTAGGAAGCTTAATCTTGGGTCTTTTATATGCTCTACTTAGACCAAGTGGATTCATTATTTTTGTCTAAAAATCTTATTTTATATTCATTTATTTGCTGTTGTGGAATATGTTAAGTGAAAATAAAAATGCTTCCTCAGAAGAAATAATTATTTACACATAAATTGTAAAAATAGATGAAACCTGAAGAAATCTTCCTTTCATGTGAATATCTCCCACCATTGTGCTAAGAGATTTCATGAAGCTTTAGATAGCAAACTGACTTTTAGGATAATTTTATAACCTATGGAGTGTTATTTGAATCTGTATGTGGCATTAAAATGCTCAAATGATTTTCATTGACTTGCTGCTTTTAATGTCTGACTTATGATTGATTGCATTACATTATCACTGGCATTCTTGAATATTTGCAGTGTTACTCATGTACATTTTAAAAATGAAAACCTCATAACCCTTAAGTACAACCACATCAGTGACAATGTTGACATGACACACTGCTTCACAGCAATGACACGGCATCCCCAAAAATGCTGCTCTGTGGAAATATCTTATCACCTGTTCAAAGACTAGAACTTCTCTAAAAGCTTTATTTCACCCTTTTCACTTGTCTGAAAACTAATGAAAATGCACTAGATATCTACAGCACTAATCATCAAATATGATTACCTCAGTGGTATATGCATTCATATTTATTCAGTTTAAAAATTATTAAAATATGAATTTTCTTTTTGTAGGCATGAGGACTATAACAAAGTCAAATCTGTATTTCAATAATACCAAAATAATATTTACGTGGAAGAAGGAAAACTTAAGATCACATTTTCAGACATCCGTTATTCATATTTCGTGGCAAAGCATTTTGTGTATATTATGTAATTTAATATTTATGAATTACAACAACCCTGTAGCACCATGATTAACAGTCTGACTTACAAAGGGAAAACATGGGTGTTAGACACATCAAGTGATCTATACCAACAACATTTACACGGTGGGAAAATAATAATTTGAGTGAAATCTTTTCTACTGAAACCAATTAGGATTCTGCTCACCATGCCACTGTGAAGAGAGATTGGGCACAGATAACAATCTGGGCTATTTTCATAAGTATACATGTAAGTTGTTGGAATTCATTTCTAATTAAGGAATTCAAATTTAAATGTCTTCATTTTTTTTTTATGCTTCAGTTACCATCTGCCCTTACCATTTAACCATTTGTTAAAGCTCAGCGTTTCCAAATGTTGCCGAAGAAAAAATGCCTTTATAACTTATCTCTGAAGATTTCAATATTTGTGACCAAAATTTTTGTATTTCTTAAATATTGTGAAAATACCTTTGTTTTCCCATAGAATGCCTTTCAGAATCGCTATCTGAGATCAGTTTATGTTTCCATAAGACAAGACTCCTCCTGAAAGAACAAACTTTTAAATGCATCCAATATATCTCTCACTTCTTTTCATTAGAAAAGCAGTGTCTGTAATAGAGGGGCTTTGAATTCAGAATTAGGAAAGTCCCTTGTTACCAGATGGGAGGTGAGTTAGAGGGATGGGTGAGATACAGGTAAACGGGATTAAGAGTACACTTATTAATGATGAGCACTGAGTAATGTACACAATTGTTGGATCACTATATTATGTACCTGAAACTAATATGACACTGTATGCCAACAATCGTGGAATTAAAACACTTGATAAAAAATATCAACGTTATTTTTAAATGAATTTAATTAACTGGGGTACTGTAGAAAGATAGCCACCCAGATATGCCTCAATTTAGGAAAGCATAATACATGAAAATGTGTATACATTCAGGGAGTGTGGGTGGCTCAGTCGTTAAGCGTCTGCCTTCAGCTCGGGTCATTATCCCAGAGTCCTGGGATCGAGCCCTGCATCGGGCCCCTGCTCCGCGGGAAGCCTGCTTCTCCCTCTCCCTCTCCCACTCCCCTTGCTTGTGTTGCCTCTCTCGCTGTGTCTCTCTCTGTCAAATAAAATCTTTAAAAAAAAAATATCTGTACACATTCAGAAAAATGCATAGGGTGGTAGAGAAGTGGTTAATTTCCATTTTAAATCACAAATGGGAAAGTCAATGAAGGGTACTTTCATAAATTCGAGTCCTTAAAATGCATTCATTGTTTTTCTGGTAGTCAAAAGTATTTCCTTCTATTTTCGCCTCTTCATTTCTACTGGTTGTTCTCTCCATTTATTCTGCTTCAGTCTACCCCTTGTATGCTGGAGAGAACAGTATCAGTTTTTTTCTTTTATATAATATATAACAAAGGAGTTTGATCCGTGGCCTCTCAGTGACCCTGAACTTCCATGCAGCTGCAGGACAGTTTTTCTCGCTGCTGAATCTCTTAATGTTTGTAATTCTTAGTCTCTGAGAAATCTTGCTTCCCCTTCACACATTGCATTCAACCACCTTACACTTCTCATTCTACTGTTACAACTATTGTCTCTTATTTGAAAACAAATTTATTTCTTTGGAAAAATAATACACTGTAAATTTTAGTTATTATGTCATGGAGTTAAGTATAGTTAGCATTTCCCATACCATGATAGTATTCCAGAAGTGTGAATTCTAGATCTGTAATGCTTTCATAGCTACTTGAGAAGATGTGTACATGTGAAGAGTAATGAGGGAAATATGTTTAAACTCAATGAGAAATATTCTGAAAGCTTGGACTCAATATAGTCAGCCTTCTATACACTAAAATAATGACATCTATGTGTGCCTTTGTATTACATATTGTCCATTACCAAATCATTTTAAATAAGAGGTTCTATGTATAAGTTTCCCATAGAGGATATGTGGATCCCAGTTGCTACTTATGTAAGAAATTAACTCCTTCCATGTCTCCACCTCCAACATTTTATATTTGAATATAGTAAAAAATAGAAATATTATTCAATTATTTAGGGGGCCTGGGGGTAATTTCATGGATTTCATTGAATTCCTGAAACCTCTTCTGAGTGAAATATTAATTAAATTTCTGAGTCCTTTAGTAATGAATATTTTGATCTCCCTGGATCTTGGTGCACTTGTCTGACTTTGGATTTTCTCAACACTGACCCTCACCTGCCTCTTATCATAGGAACACAAGGATATGTTTTCCAATAGTACAGGAAAATGTGATGACACACCATTTTGCTTTTGCAAATTTTGTTTCACTGAATTAAGCCCCAATAGCACGAATATTCCAGTGCCTTAGAAGATGTGTTAGTTTTAATCTGGGTTTGAAATATTAGAAAACAAATGTATCACTACTTTATTAATGTTTTAAAAGAAATGTATTTTAAGGTTAACTCAAAGGATGTGTTAAATTGCTACACATAGACATATATGATAAATGCAAATTGGTATTTTCTCAAATATTAAAGTATAAAAGTCATTATTTTTCATACAGAATTGTTTCATATAAAAAAATCATTCAGTTAACATGGAAACAATCATGACAAAAACATATCATTTGATCTTACATTTACAAAAAATTAGATGGGGGGATCATGAGGATTTTCTAGTTTAGATATTATAAAAATTTCATACTTTCGTTTGGTAATAAGACAAACATTATATTTTCCTAAAATTTACAATAATATTATTTTATGTAGTAGTACTTTCTTAGTATATGATTAAATTTAAAGAAATTTTAGGATATCTTTTATTGTAAAAAGTTAGAATGTGCCTATAAAATAATCAGGTTTTCTGCCAACAAAATTGTTACTTGAATAAGGAGGCTTTGAAATTTATCTTCTACGTTCTCATTCTACAAAATACATAGTAGCTTTTTTCATATTGAATATTCTGTGCCTGTGGTGTTGTGTGTATGTGCATGTAAAAATAACATTTCTATAGAAACATGATGGTATTTTAAATTCTCCAAAAGGGTATAATTTGACACCAGCTAACACCACTCTATGTCTCTTAATAGAATTTTACCTGCTTTTATATATTCATTCTCTGTGGGACTCTGTAAATTTATTTTTAAATTTCATAAGATGTAGAATCTCTGAACATTTTACTGCAGATATTATTTGTGTATATTGAGTATATGTCTTATAAAATAGGCATTTCTTTCACTAGATGTTTTTGCTAATGTATCCTGGAGAATTAATTTTTGCTTTTCCAAAGAGCAGCCAAACTGGTATTTAGAAATGTCATCCTAAGAATTAGAATGTTTTCTAATATATTCTAGAATATATTCTATCCTTTTATTTGTTTTACTTTAGTTTCTTTTAATTATGTTGAGGGAATATGTTCCATTAGTTTTGTGATGCAGTTTTGAAAAGCAAATAAAGATTTGCTCCATTTACTTTGGAGTCTCCTTGGGTTGAGTTCTGCATTCTACTTGGGCAACTTATAAATCTGTGTATTTGGTCTGGTTCTCTTATGCTTACTCCAACCCTTTAATTATCCAAGAATTGAATGCCCTTGGATGACTCACTAACACCTCAATATGACATCTACTCTTTATTTCTGTTTCCAGGCTAATCATGCTTTTCACCTGCAATAATATTTTCCTTTATACTTAAAACATTTTAGTTATTACTGGATCATCATCTGTATATCACATTGCCTATCTTCAGAAACTGATGATTTTTTTTTTAAAGATTTTATTTATTTATTAGAGAGAGAGAATGAGAGACAGAGAGCACGAGAGGGAAGAGGGCAGAAGGGGAAGCAGACCCCCAGCTGAGCAGGGAGCCCGATGCAGGACTCGATCCAGGGACTCCAGGATTATGAGCTGAGCCGAAGGCAGTCGCTTAACCAACTGAGCCACCCAGGCGCCCGGAAACTGATGATATTTTTGTTGACAATTATTATTTCACACAACATCCATTCTTCTTGTCAATGTTCAATAGTTATATATTGACCTCTTGTGTTTAGGTCCTAGGCTAGGTGCTGTATATATAGTAGTAAAGCTAATGAAGTCATTGCCTTCATGGAGTTTAAGTCAAGTTCAAGTAAATAGGGAAATAAAATTCAAATCCTGTTTATTTTCCTTATGAGTATGTTTTATTTGATATCCATCACCTAAATAAATCTCTACTCTTTTCCTATCAGTAATTTAAGCCCATGTATGGTACAGTCTCTAGACTTGCTTCCAGTGATTCCTACATACTGGCTTCAGCCGTTTTGTTTTTCCCCAGTCAAAGACTTTTTGTGACTCCCTGTTTCCTATTATACTGAAGAATCTAAACTATTTTCCCTGTCTGTTAAAGCATTGCTTCATTGATTCACTCTTTTGTGTGTCTCTATATTCATTTGTGACATTTCTGAGTACAAATATAATCAGGATTTCCACTTTAACATTGTGGGGATTGGCAATGGATGAGGTTCTGTCTTATCCTCAGGGAGCTTGCAGTCTAGCTGGGAAAGGATTTGTAAACCCATTGTCCCAGTCTAGTGGAGACTGGCCATATTTGGAAGATCCAAAGAAAGTGATTTATCCCTTACAAAGTCAGGAGGTTATGGAGTCTCCAGGGAGGCAGGCTACTGTAAATATAGACAAAATAGGTGTGAGACTCACATACTGAGTGGTTTCGAGAAAGGAGGATTGTGGAGAGGGTGGGAGGAGACCCTGGCCAGCTTAATCTCATATTACATTTAAATAAGTCAAACATTAACATGCGTTAATCAAATAATATATTAAGAAATCAAATAAATAATATATTTTAAGAATATCAAATAATATATTTTATATCGTGTTAAGAAAATCAAATAATATAGACTAAATAAAAGTTACCCTTGATAATACCTTCCAGTCTATTCTCATTTTCAGTATTGATCAATGTTTTCATTTTTTCATTTAAATAAGTAAGTCAAACATTAACGCATGTTAATGTTTCTTAAGAAAATCAAATAATATATATATTATATATCGTGTTAAGAAAATCAAATAATATAGACTAAATAAAAGTTACCCTTGATAATACCTTCCAGTCTATTCTCATTTTCAGTATTGATCAATGTTTTCAGTTTTTTTCTGCATCTTTTCCGATCTGAATAGAATTTGCAACTCTTTGTTTACTTGGATTTCTCTAGTATGTAAGTTTTTATCTCTGATCATTTGTAAATTTGAGTATTTTCCAGGTATGTGTTAACCTTTTTGTTTCTCTTCTTTGAGAATTGGCTTTTTGTCCTTCGACATATAGTGTGGTACTAGCCCACGACTGGAGAAAAAGACCAATGTAGATAAGATCAGAGAGCATCCATGTGAATGTGGACATTTGATACACTATAAACCTGGTAATTCACATAGGGAAGAAAGGATTCTTAATAGGTGGTGTAGAGAAAAATATAAGTCACACAATATATAAAGGTAAAATTTAAATTTATCATGGATCTGTTATGAAGAGGAGGACCACAGTGTTATAAAAATCAAGGAGGAAAATATGTTCATGATTTTGCAGTAAGGAAGAACTTCCTAAAAGCAAAAATCAAAAGAAAAAAATGGCCTATTTGAATAAAAGTGAAAGATTTCTGTCGAATGAAGAATATATCAGTGAGATTTAAAAGGCAAATCAGAGATTGGGAGAAGGTATTGGCAACTTTAAAGTCAGTAAGGGAAAAGTGCCTATAGACTACAAGGGGTGATCCCGTAAATTACCTAGATAAAAAGATAAGAAAAATAGACCCCCCCAAAAAAAGATCAATATACATATCCTATATCTATCCTACCAGTGATTACTTTTAAATATTAATATAAAAGGTATATATTTTACCCCATGTTAATTAATAAGTATATTCCCTGCCCATCAAGATAACTTTCACTTCTACCCCTTCCCTGTCTCCATCTGTTCTGGGCTACTTCTTCCCATATTCAGATAATATGGGATTCTTCTTGGAGAATATGATTATTTTTTGAAATCAACAACTAGCAGATGTTTCAGTAACATCTAACAACTTTAGACATTACTGCAGGTTTTCATGGGCTCCTTGCTAATGACTACAGTTTTGTATACAGTGGTTTATTAAATTCTTTGTGGTATGTATGTATACAGTCAACCCTTAAATAACATGGGGATTAGGAGTACCAACCCCCCCCCACATAATCAAAAATCTATGTATAACTTTTGACACCCCAAGAACTTAACTACCAATAGCCTGCTAATACGAGAAGCCTTACCAATATGAGAGTCAATGAACACTTAGATTTGTATGTTATATGTATTATATACTGTATTCTTACAAAAAACAAGATAGAGAAAAGAAAATGTTTATAAATACATTTATAGTCCTACTATAAGGACTGACTTACTGTAAAAAACAAAAACAAAAACAAAAAACACATATAAGTAGGGCTGAGCAGTTCAAACCCAGGCTGTTCAAGAGTTAACTGGATATGTATGCATGTGCTTATTTTAGTAAATCTTGATACTTTTTCTGGATAAACTCCATAGGTGGTATCATCCTGAGTCATAAAAATCTATGCATCTAGAAAGGTCTTCACTTTATATATAGCTCCCAAAACTTTCAGATATTACTAATGATTTTCAGGCATCGAAGACTACTTTCTTCAAATATGTTGTGACAGAGATATCAAGTTTGGTATCTGGTGGGGAGAGGGTTCTTTCAGAACCAATGATATCTGCTGTTCTAGAAAATGTCCGTCTGTATTGTTTTGTGTATTATATGACCATGAATGTTTCTTGTTTAGAAAATCCATTTAGGCAAATATTTAAACTTCTTGACATTCCTCTGCTTTTTAATTTTTTTTTTTTTATGCTTTCTGTAAGTTGTTTACAGTACATTCTCGGGTAATTCCTTGACTTTATTTTTGAGCTAACAAATTTACTCCAGTTATAACCATTTTGTTGTTCTCACCCATTGTGAGCTTTGATGAGAAATCTGCCATTTGAATTGTTTTTCTCCTATAGGAAGGGGGTTATTTACTCAGGCTGCTTTTAAGATTTTCTCTTTGTCTTGAACTTTCAGAAGTTTCACTATGATGTATCTTTGTATGAATTGCTTTGAATTTATCTTGTTTGGTGTTTGCTCATCTTCTTGAATCTGTAGTTTTATAGCTGTTGCCATTATTCCTCCTAGTGCTTTTTCAGCCCTGACCTCTGTGTCCTCTTCTTTCCAGGCCTCCAATGATGTGACTGTTAGACTTTTGTACCAGCCCTGCAAGTCCCAGAGACTCAATTCATTTCTTTTCATTCTGTTTTCTCTTTTGTTCATTGGATAATTTCTATTTTCTATGTTCAAGTGGAATTTTTCCCTTTTGTTCCCTCTGTTGTGTTAACCCCATCCAATTTTTTTTTAATTTGGTTATTGTACTTTTCACTTCTAAAGTTTCTATTGGATTCTTCTTTATATATTTTATTTCTTTATTAGGAATTTCTACTTAGAGTTTCTATTTTTTTTTGTTTCTAGTGCATTTGTAATTGCTTTTTGAAATATTTTTATGATGGTGTCTTTAAAATCCTTTTCAGATCATTCCAACACCTATGCCCTCCCAGTACTGATGTCTGTTTATCTTTTCTCATTCAGGTTGAGATTTTCCAGGTCCTGGGTTTGATGAGTGATTTTTCTATTGAAATCTGAACATTTGGGGTACTGTGAGACTCTGGATCTCATTTAAAGCTTTTGTTTTATCTGGCTTTCTCTGACACCACCCCAGTAGATGAAGGGGTACAACCACCTTGGTACTTCCAGGTTTGGGTGAAAGTCCAGTTTCCCTGATCAGCCTCTGTCATCACATGTGGATGAAAGGCTTGTCATTACTGCTGGAATTCACACTCCCCACTAGGCCTCTTCTGGTATTCCACTGAGAGGTGGATGGGTTTGTTGTTATTACTGTCATGTGGTCTCCATTGATACTCTGGTGTGGTTTTACACTGTTTGATACTTTCCCACAGATCTTGCATACTCTGTTCTGTTTTCCCACTTTCTTTTCCATCTTACTAGTTCAGTTTGGTTAGGTTCTAATAACCTACAAGTTCATGATTCATTCTGTGAATACATGTTGAGTCTACTGGTGATCCCTGTCCGGTAGTTCCAACAACTACATCCTCACTCGGTCTCCTTCTAATAATTGCTTTCTCTCTCCAGGCTGTTTTCTTGCCATTTTATATACCTCCTAATAGTTTGCTGAAAGCTGGACAAATTATATATCACAATAAATACATAAATAATTTTTCCCATCTATAGATGACCAAGCCTTTCCTCCTGTTAGGCCTTTAGAGAATGAGCTAGTGTTCATCTAACCACATTTGAGTGGTTTGGGTGCTGGTTAATATGTCAGAGGTTCATCTTAATATCTGATCACCCTTTGACTTTGGTTGATCCCTTTGTACTGCCCCTGAGGGGACCTCGCCTTATAGCTCTCCCAGCTGTGCTTGACTGTTATTTTGTTAGTGTGGTGTTGAGGGGATGGGAGAGTAAATTATTCCCTGATGTTCTGATTGAGCCCCAGTCTTATGTAGGCACTGTGAACTGGGTTGGGAAAGTATCCTGCTCAGGTGTCCTGGCCTGTTCTTCAGATATAGTGCAGGACTGACCATGTATTCCTGCCTCTCCCACAAGGGTAGGGTTTTGGGTTTCTTGTCTTTTCTCCCCCCTGGTTCCCTGTCGACAGCTATTAGCACCATGAGGTCAATTCCTGTATTTGTTCATAATGATAAAGTGTTAAGTACACAATGCCCAAACGATATTTGTTGAACCAATAAGTACTGTATTGTAATTACCATAATATATACAATGATAAAATATGTGTCACAAAATTCACTTTTTTAGTGTTATATTTCAGGGTCTTATTTTTTCTTCCAATTTAGAGATTGACAAAAACTATTCATAGTAAACTATAATAATTTTTTGTTGTATTATTAATTTGTGTCTATAAGACTTCTGATGAATGACATTTCCTTTTTTATCAATGTAAGAAGTACATAATCATGAAAAATATTAGAGCCCCTATCATCAGTGTTTATAAAATTATTTAATTGACCAAGAGTTTTGTAACTCACATATGCATACTTATTCTGGTCAGAGCAAATTATATAGCCTTGAAATATAATTTCATTACTTTTCAGCAAATCTTACATCATGTAAATCCATCAGCCATGGCTATTTTCCTTATTGAATTTGAGAAAGAAATTTAGGTCCCTTTTAAGCTGTCAGAATGAGAGAGTTTCATAAAATATATTAGCAAATGAGAAATATTTAGCATATTTATTGCTATGGTAATCATAGACTGACCGTATTTCAATAGTAAACAGAGATACAATACTAGTAGTAAATCTTTAAAGAGCACTTATTTCTTTATCTTTCAAGTTCTTTGGCTAACCCTTATTGCCTACGGGAAGAATATAACTAGGACTTTATTTCTAGATGCAATAAATCAAAATATAAAGAACAAGAACTTCTATAAATTAGAAGTAGCATAAATATTCATGATTTTTTTATCTTACATAATTCTTCTTTTAAAAATGTCCATATCTTGTTAGAAAAAACGACTGACACTATTTCATGCCAAACTTGGAGAAATGATATGCTTAGAGAATTACTATTCTTGTGTGATTCTTTAAAAATATCCACATATGGACTTCATCCTTATGATTGTATTATTTACTTTTATTTTTTCTGCCTGGTTTCCAATTTCATCTTTCCCACATACTTGCAATTTGTCCTTGGGAACACTTAACTTGTTTTTACCTCCATATCCTCATCTGTTAAATGGTGATATAATAGTACCAGGATGTTTGGGGAATTGGATGGTTTCACATTTGTTAATAATATAGACCAGCCTCTAGCACATAAGTAATTAATATATTGACATTATTTTCTGAGTGCAATATGCTTTATTCTTTTTTAAATACAATTGTCTAACCTGAAACACTTCAGTAAGTTAAATAAAACACATATGGCATCTGTAATAATTTTGGTAGTAGCAACTAAGGTAATGCTTGCATCCCAGATTATGATGCTATACTGAAAAATGCTTTGCTATGAACATGAGTCTCATAATTTGATTCAAGGTATAAATAAACTAAAGGTGAGTTATTGTGTAGTAATATACATGTGAGATACACACATAAAAGCAAGCAAATATTTGGTTGTAGTCAAGGTGGCAACATTCAAGAAGAACAATGTGAAATAAGTATCTGGAAACAAAAATTTTGAAAAGGAATGCTGTAATAAATCATACTTAAAATATCTTTTATCAAAATTTATTCTTCATGAGATTTTAATCAAATTCATTTTGATTCGGTCCAATTTTTCCATACTTCTTTTTGTTACTTGTATGTAGATCTGAGCGTGTGTCTGCAAAAGTATTTTCAAATTGTATATAATTAAAATCACTTCTCTATCTTATTGTGGCTTTATGGACCTGGGTATCTCTCATTGTTAATTTGCAGATCTATGCTCAGTTCTACTTCTGTCCGATTTCTCTTTTTCACATATTCATCCACACCCCCCAGCAATTATCTAGTGAAGTTACAATCAGAGATACATGTACACAAATACTTCTACAGAAAAAAAGTCAATACTTTGAAATTTGCTCCAGTTATTAAAAGGTATGATCACCTGTTTCTCACTCCCCTTTTTCTATCCCCTTCAATGTTTCTCTACATTTTCTCCTGTAAAGATACCTGGTAAAGTTAATGCCCAGCACGGGAGGCCAAGGGAAGGCAACATGATGTGAAGCATATTTTCGGTCACAAGTAGAAAGTCACTAGAAATATTAGAATGGTAGTTTAAAAGGTAGATGTTTTTTAAAAACCCCAAATGCTAAATTTTGGAATTGCATCCTGAATTCTTTCCTTCAAAGACATTGGAATTCAGGGTCTGGACTAACTCTTTAGTCTTGCTTCATGTTTCCATGTAAGTCTCTTCCTCTGCAGAAGAGGAGAGAGTTACCCGATGGGTACTGTTGGCAGCAGGAAGCGGGTATACACAGTCCCCGCCTGCCTGTCCCCTCTGGGCTGCCTGCAGGACATCCATCTCCTGGGCTCTCAGTCATGCTGCTAAAGGGGCATGCCTCCACACTTCTGAGTGCGAGGCACACCTGTGCTCCTGTGTTTCCACACTCACTAGGATTTCGGTTATTGTCCTCAAACTGAACCAGTCTCTCAGAGCTTTCTGTAACATTGTGATTTCTGTCTGTTCCTATTTGTCTAACTCAACTGGCTCTGAACTATTGGGAAAAGGTTTGTTATCTATTAGTCCCCTTAAAATCGCAAGAGGAAGTTGGCATGATAGATGCTCAGTATCTATTTTTACACGTTTTTTGTTTGTTTGTTTGTTTGTTAAATAGGCTCCATACCCAGCATGGTGCCCAATGCAGGGCCCAAACTCATGACCCTGAGATCAAGACCCAAGCTGAAATCAAGAGTCAGATGCTTACCTGACTAAGCCACCCAGGCACCCAGTATATATTTTTAAATTAATTGATTTCAGAATGTTGACCTTTGGTTTCAGAAATATGCATGAAAAGATATTATATATTAACATCCTACATATTACTATAAGTTTAGCTGAATGTTAATAATGAAAACTTTAGAGATTCTTTCATGATTACATTCAAATTTAATTAAAAAGCAAGGACATGGTGAAATTTGCTCTTTCTTTTTTTTTTTTTTTTTTAAAGATTTTATTTATTTATTTATTGGAGAGCGAGCGAGAGAGAAACAGCATGAGAGGGGAGAGGGTCAGAGGGAGAAGCAGGCTCCCCGCCGAGCCGGGAGCCCGATGTGGGACTGGATCCCAGGACCCCGGGATCATGACCTGAGCCGAAGGCAGTCGCCCAACCAACTGAGCCACCCAGGCGCCCCAATTTGCTCTTTCTTAAAACAGTATCTTTCTACTTTGTGTAGTTTTCTTAGCTCTTTGAGCAAAGATATTTTCTTTAAAGTTTGAGTTACTTGTAAAGATCCACAACAGTAAAGGAAAATGAACACACATTTGGAATTTCATATAGAATATTCATGAGTTTTTTAGTCATGGGTTGCTTTCATTTAGAAAGTAATATATATACCGGCAGCAGATTTTTAATGCTCTTTTAGTGAGTTTTTGATAGTAGGTAGTCTAATGGTAATACACTCAAATCATTGAGTCTACTTATTGACTTGCATATTGTTGCAGTATACAAGGAGTTCCTAATCCATAAGTAGCCTGGTCACATAAATATGGAATGTCTTATTAACTTAAGTATTGCATTTTGTTTTGTTCTTTGACTGACAGATCTCTCCTACTATTTTCTATAAGATGGCCATATAATTGAAAACAAACCTATCATTTACTGAGACCATGTCTAATTCTGGATACAAAGCAAACTAGACAATAAAGATATCCAGAAAAACATATAAATGGTTACCCAACCACAGGACAGTAAATCACTTTTGTTGTCTTTGCAATAATTATGATACTGTAGGATGTTGCTGATTGCAGGTAACCCACGCCACTCCCAAAGCTGACATATCTGTGTATTCAATGTGTCTCTGATATAGACCTAAGAGGAAAATCACATGAAGTTTAGCAACCAAAGGCATTGTATCTGATGTCTGTCTAGGATGCTTAAAACTGGATATACTTTTTAATATACAGCATCATTTACAAGCATATTTACTATTATTTAGAAAGACCTTAAGCTGCTAGCTCTCACAGATATACAAGATTTAGGATTCAGCCCTTTTTGCATATATAGCATATTTTCACGAAGAACATTTTCTTTCAGGAAAAAAACCTTCACAATTATGGCAAAAAAATGCTTATTGTTTGAGAACTAGATTCTTAAATGCTGACTAATTCTTTTTTTCTAACACAAAATAGTCACTAGTGTGCTTTTCACGGTTTTGCAAGATCCACAAGCATTGGATCCTTTACATCTTTGCATCTAACTGCTGTAGCATCAAATCTTTGCAAGGGCCGAGCCACTCTATATATAAATGATATTAAAAAATATTCATCATAAAAGAATCAACTATGAATCCTTGGTGATTTTACAAGCTTCTGTCAGCAGTTATGTTTGTCATTTGATGTATATTTAGCTATTTTATGAGTAAGGTTTAAAATAAAATTCAAATACTGAATACCTTTTTTTTTTTTAATGTTATGTTATACTCCACCTATTTGAGGCCATTTTTTTCCTATGGCATTTTCCGATTTATTTTATTGACAAAAAATTGTTTGTGGAGTAGAATTAATTTATATATGGTAGAACCCTTACACATGCAATAGCTAACTTTCTTGAATGCTTTTTAACTGTGGTATGCCATAATTTTCCCTTATAACCATAAGGCCATACATTCAAATACATCTGAAAATTTTAAAGTAGATTCAGTAAAAAGAGAAGTGGAATTATGATGTGGGAATATAGGAAAAAAAATTCTATGATTTGTAAGAGAACCCACATGACATCTTTACATATGTGGCTCTTTCCCCTGCAATTATTAAAAGTAAAGTTTACCAAAAATCATTTAAAACATTTAGATAGGATTTTTTTATAGATTAAAAGTATATTGGGCGCCTGGGTGGCTCAGTTGGTTAAGCGACTGCCTTCGGCTCTGGTCATGATCCTGGAGTCCCGGGATAGAGTCCCGCATCGGGCTCCCTGCTCAGCAGGGAGCCTGCTTCTCCCTCTGACCCTCCTCCCTCTCATGCTCTCTGTCTCTCATTCTCTCTGTCTCAAATAAATAAATAAAATCTTTAAAAAAAAATAAAAGTATAATGGTCTATGAAAATGATCTCTTTCAATCCTACACTATGTTGAGAACCATTGTGCTAAATGGTATGAGAAATTTAAAGAATTGTAAGACACCATATCCCTCAATGGATGTACAAATTAGCTGAGCATTTTAAACATGTCATCATGGAAAGAAGCAGTGCCCAAAGTCAAATGAGAATTACAGGCAACCATCTTGGGCACCACTGTCAACTCTATCTACACTTACAAAATATATGAAATTAATTCTTCAGGATTGATTATTCTTGGAATTTTGTATGCCTCTTTCTTCTCCTTATGGATAAAATTTCTAATCATTATTTTCTCATGAGTATTCCATAGGTCAAGAGAAAACAAGTTAAAGTATTATTTAACTCATTATTTTTGACTTAAGAAAGCAATAAGATTAACAATTCATTGTATATGTGAGCTCTCACTAAATATCTGAGGAAAGAGGCAGATACATATTTGTGCAGTCTCTAATAACGTTCGAGATTTCTGTGTGAATTAATTTTTCTAATGCTACCTCAAACAGTTGCTATCATGCATATAATCAAACTGATTCTGAGTCCTTTGGGAAATCCTTTTGGATGTTTGCTTTATTGAGAGGATACTAACAAATGATGAGTTAAGGCTATGAACTCCAGGTCTATTTCCAAATTGAAGTGCGTGGTTTGGGAATATTTTCTGAGGTTGATCTACCTGCTGTGTACCATTTTTGCTGCCTAATAATGTGATTTCAAAAGCAGTTGCCTAGAGACTTTGCACTCTCATGTCTTAGGCCATTCTGCAAGTGATTTCTTTCATTCTCTAAACAACTTACCTTTTATGTACAGTGGAAAAGCACATTCCATCTCCTACAGTGGCTCATTTAAAAAAAATTTTCCTGATATGAAATATGTATAGATCGGCCCCATGGGACTTTAGGCTCTTCACACTCCACAATCACTATTTTTCCCTCTCTCCTCTGAATATTTAGCTGTTATTCATACATACAGTGCTAATTGAAGTTTTATGTTCATAGGATTTGATAGAAATCCAGATGCCTTTCAGAGAAGTTTGCTCTGAAGGGACAGTGCCCATAGAAAATTCCCTTTTCTCAGTTAAATGATATTTTCTCTTTATTGCTAAAATTATACAAAGATTTAGAAGTATAAAATATTCTCTTTGGTTTTGGTTTCCAGTATTTGATTCTTAGATTTCTATTCATTTGTACATAATCTGTACAAAGACAACAACTATTTGACTAACAAAACTTAAAATTTCCCTAAAGATCTAATATATTCACAGATCTTAAAATTGTCAATTTAAAAAAAGTAGTTAAAGCATGCCCAGAATAGTAATTAATTATTCAAAAACAACTCTTAGTGGTCTTTTTTTGATAATAAGAATGATGTGAATTCCTGTAGAAATTTTGAAAAATACAGAAAATATCACAAACATTGGGGATATTTTATAAAATCATTAAACTTTTTTTTGCAAAATAATTCTTAATGGATGCTTTATAATGTGTACAGAGTAATGCAGTTAACTGAAGACCAGTAAGTGATATTTATGTCCACTCGAGCACATACTCAATTATTACTTTTGCAATACTAGGTCAAAAGTTGGACACATTTTAACTGATAAATTTGCACTGCAAAGGTTGTCTCTAAAAAAGCAGTATCAGTTTATTTTCATTAGCAACAGACAACTAACCTATAAATCCTGTGACTGTTTAGACATATTTCCGAGTTTCTTCCTCCTTTAAACTCCTCTCTTTGTCTATTTCTGTCCTAATACTGCCTGGTTTTAAATATTGTAACTTTCCTGTATTTTAATTCATTGAGTGAGGATATGAGTACATTTCTTGTTCAAGTTTGCTTGGCTCTTTTCTTACACTCATACTGGCAGATAAGTTTCCAGATTATTGTTCTGTGTTCCTAAAGAAAGCCCAGTATGAGCCCATCGATTTGGATGGCATTAAATTTGTGAATTAGAGATTGGCTCTTACATCATTGATAACTCTTTACAGCAGTCTGGTCTTTCTTTCTCTTCAGAAAAGATTCTTTATTTTCTTCATATTCTTATGAATTTCCTATTCAGTTTATTCTTAGATATTTTATAGTTTCTGGATAATATTAATTGGCTCTCCTTGTTATTATAGTTCTTCTTAGGTCAATTCTGGACTATAAGAAATGTTATGGTTTGTATGTATTTTGTATAATATAACCAGATTGACCCCAATGTGTTTCATATTAGTCGATTTATGATCTTGGGGTTTGCTTGTGTATACTCCTGCAAAGAATCGTGATTTTTTCCCCCATATTTTTAATATTTGTAACTTATAAAAATATTTTATAACATTGGCTTGGCCATAATTTGAAGAGCAACACTAAAAATAGGGTTGGAAACAAACATCCTAGGCTTTTTCCTGATTTTATAGACATGGCATGATGTTTTAACATTAAATATGATGGTTATGAATTATGGAGACTGTATGAGTATGAATATCATCTTATGCATTCTAATTTATGAATTTCAATTTTTTTAGAATATATTTTTAAATTTTATTCAAATACCCTTTGGGCTTATATTGACAAGATTTGGGATTTTTTCCATCCATTTAGTATTATATAAAGTGAGTTATATAAATAACCTTCTAATAGTAATAATATTTCTTCCAGTCTGGAATAAACACTTCCTTCACGTTTTACTATTCATTTTAATTTACTGCCAAATTCAATTTGCTACTATTTTATATAGATAGAATTTATCAATTTATACTTAAATTTGTTTTCATATACACCTTAAAAAGCTTATTTTTATTTGAAATACTGAATAGCTTAGAAAATGTATTCATCGTCACAGTGGCAGCCAAGCCTCTCTCAATGTGGGAGTGTATTGGACACTATTTATACTAACCCCTTAATGTACTTGATGACTTTTTGAAAAGGAGTTATGATTTCATTTTATATAAATTAGTGAATTAATGTAATACGGCTTTCTTTAGACTCTATTATGATTAGTGGCAGGCCTTTGGAACTCACAGTTGATTTGGGTGAAAATACAGATGCAGTTGCATGCTTTTAAATAATGTAAATTCAACAGGGGGATTGAGGGGGTCTTGTCATTTGTGTACCTAGAGAAGGCAGTGTCTCTCAGTCTGTCCATCTTTATTTTGTCTAGATCAGCTCACATGGAAACAGTGAAACCCATTAATCAAACTGCAGACATAGACATATGCAAATATGAGCTGTTGAGTCCATTCTCTACTTGTAGAAATCTCTTATTCACTTTCAAAGGCATAATGTGGAGTTAACAACCCAGACTTTAAAGTAAGACTATAAAGCACACAACAGTGTGAAACCAACACAGGATTATATGCTTAATAAGTGTTTGTTGTTAATAACACTTTTGTTATGGGGCACCTGGGTGGCTCAGTCCTTAAGCGTCTGCCTTCGGCTCGCATCATGATCCCGGGGTCCTGGGATCGAGCCCCGCATCGGGCTCCCTGCTTGGCGGGAAGCCTGCTTCTCCCTCTCCCACTCCCCCTGCTTGCGTTCCCTCTCTCACTGTGTCTCTCTCTTTCAAATAAATAAAATCTTCAAAAAAAAAAAAAAAACCTTTAAAATACAGATTCTTATTAAGGAGGACACTTGTTATGATGAGCACTGGGTGTTATATGTGATGAATCACTGAATTCTGCTGAAACCAATACTATAATAACTAACTAGAATTTAAATAAAAATTCGAAACAAAACAACAACAAAAAAACCAAAATGCTCACCACAATAAAAAATGAAATAAAATAAAATACTGCTTTTTCTGGATAGGATTTACCATTCCTAAATAAACACTTACTTGGAAGTTAAAATTATCTTTTGGAAGGTTATCTCATTTCATTTTATGTCAAAAATGTTATTGTCAAAACTAAGATAATTCTTTTGGATTAGTTTCTTCTTATCTTTTCCTCCTTTTGATTTTTCCTTTGTCTTTTATGTTCTGTTAAATAACCAGTGTGGGTTTAAAAATAGTTGTGTAGGGGCGCCTGGGTGGCTCAGTCCTTAAGCGTCTGCCTTCAGCTCAGGTGATGATCCCGGGGTTCTGGGATCCAGCCCCGCATCCGGCTCCCTGCTCAGCGGGAAGGCTGCTTCTCCCTCTCCCCCTCCCCCTACTTGTGTTCCCTCTCTCGCTGTCTCTCTCTCTGTCAAATAAATAAATAAAATCTTTATTTATTTTTTTTTTAAGATTTTTTTTTTTTTTTTTTTATTCATGAGAGACAGAGAGAGAGAGGCAGAGGGAGAAGCAGGCTCCCAAGGAGCAGAGAGCCCGATGCGGGACTCGATCCCAGGACGCTGGGATCATGACCTGAGCCGAAGGCAGACGCTTAACCATCTGAGCCACCCAGGCGCCCCAATAAATAAAATCTTTAAAAAAAAAAGAGTTCTGTAAAAAATAAAAATCAGTTTCTATGAGTCATGTAATAACATGGAATAAGTCTTGTTACTACACTTAATCCAACTGATGTTCGCTAAATACTTCATTTATATAGCCATCATGAAGGCATGGTTTGTTATATGTTTGATGACTATTTGATTATATTTGAGTGACTCTAATTTGAAATCATATCCAGATTATGAATTGTTTATGCTATATAATTTCTTACTCTTGCTTTGATATTGTAAGGATAGTATGAGAACCTATATGAAATATATTTAATTTATGAATCATGTATATTTAGCCATGTTCACAATTTAAAAATTAAAAATAGGGGCACCTGGGTGGCTCATTCCTTAAGCGTCTGCCTTCGGCTCAGGTGATGATCCCAGGGTCCTGGGATCGAGCCCCACATCGGGCTCCCTGCTCCGCGGGAAGCCTGCTTCTCCCTCTCCCACTCCCCCTGCTTGTGTTCCCTCTCTTGCTGTGTCTCTCTCTGTCAAATAAATAAATAATATCTTAAAAAAAAATACTTCTGTCATTAAACTCCTTTTCCTGGCATGAGCCCTGAGCACCAGGTAGCCTTTTGAACTCTCAGGGAGGTAGTAAGCTTTTCTGGTGGTTAATAAATTCTTTTTGCAATTTATTTTAATAGGATAGCAGGCCAATACTTACTAACATCTTCTCTCTATATTGTCTGCTAAAAATAATTATGCTGTTTTCAACAAGGGATAAAATATGCTAAACATTGAAACAAAAGTAAAAGCTAAATTTTAAACTATTTTATAAAAAGTAATAGGACTTAGAGCTGGTCCCAGATTAAGTTAATGAAAGTCAGAAACACAGAGATGAAAGAATGGTGCATAAAAATGGGCTATGTCTTTAAAGTGTTAAAAATATTTATTTATGCTTAAAATTGGTATCTATAACCACCTTTCAAAGTGTTTATAATTTCAAACTAAGAATGAAGCCCTTGTGTAAAAAAGGGAACAATCATAAACATAAATACTAAGAATCTCAAAAATTTTTTTTTTTAATTTTATTTATTCACTAGAGACAGAGAGAGAGAGGCAGAGGGAGAAGCAGGCTCCCAAGGAGCAGAGAGCCCGATGCGGGACTCGATCCCAGGACCCTGAGATCATGACCTGAGCCGAAGGCAGACATTAAACCATCTGAGCCACCCAGGAGCCCTCAAAAATTTTCTAATCAGAAATCACATAGGCCATGATGCAGGCAGAATGTCCATTGATGGACATTCAAAAGTTCTTTGGGATGTTTAAAACTCCCTGTGTCAATGGAGAAAGGAAACCAAACAGTCCGCCAGTTAATATTTGTTTATCTTTTATGGCAAAATTACCCTGTGGCCAATTAGTGACGCAGAAAGTGTTTGTGGCAAAAATGCTTGTGGCAAAGATGCTTACAGTGGAAATACCAGACACACTCGCAGACAATGTTGAATGAAAGAAGCAGATAGGGGCGCCTGGGTGGCTCAGTCGTTAAGCGGCTGCCTTCGGCTCAGGTCATGACCCCAGAGTCCTGGGATCTAGCCCTGCATTGGGCTCCCTGCTCAGCGGGAAGCCTGCTTCTCCCTCTCCCACTCCCCCTGCTTGTGTTCACGCTCTCGCTGTGTCTCTCTGTCAAATAAATAAATAAAATCTTTCTTTAAAAAAAAAAAAGAAGAATGAAGTAGATATAAAAGAATATAGACCGTGTGATTTCATTTAGAGAATGTAGTGATAGGAGGCACACCAGCTGCTGATGGGGTAGAGGGAAAAGATGCAGGTAGTTTCTGTCGCGTTGACAACATTATATATATTGAGCTGGGTGGTGGGCTCACAGGCATGTTGCCTTCTGAAAAGTTTATCCAACAGTATAATAATATAATGCACTTCATCCTATATAAGTTATGTGTTCTAAATAATTCTAAATAATTCAAAACAGCTTAGAATATGTTCAACATGCTATGTAACAGTGGTGATTCTACAGTGAGGTAGGCATGCAAATTGGTATATTTCTGAAGAGAAAAATCGTAGCAATATGTATAGACTTAAAAGTATTCTTTTTCTTTAGTCTAATACTTTCAGAGAAATGTGGACTCCAGAATAAAATGAAATGCTCTCTAGTTCATTTAATAATGTAAAACTAAGCCAAAGATAAAGAAAAAGGAATAAAAAAAGAAGTTACTCAAACTGCTGTCTTTAGCCCAACTTTATGGGGAACTAAAGGAACACTAAAGTTCGGGGGGCAGAGGTGAAGAAAATATTTACTAGATTTCTTCTTTGGGAGAATGCTGGATGCAGGTCAGTGTAGAAAATTAAGACCAAATAAAATGCTATTTCCTTCAGCAGAGGAATAGTAAATGGTTCAGATATATAATGAACTGTCCTGCAATTTTCAAAAAGACAGTTGCAAAGACTTATGTGTTCACTTTTCATGGAAACCTACTTCTATTAGGTGAAGAACAAGTGGGTGGAATGGATCGTGGTAGATACTATAGATTGCTCTCTTCCAATACTTTCCTTTATTGTAGAGGCCAAAAAGCCAAAAAGTCACTTTCTGAGATCCCACACAGCATGAGTTCTGGATGTTAGGTTCTACATTTTTCTGAGACTTGGGAAGCCAAAGGAAAGCAGAAGCCATTGACCGTCCTGTTGTTGGGGTGGGCAAACAAGCTTGGTGGGCAAGAACAGCTGTGGGCTGAGGTGGTATTTCATTGTAGGCACTGTACTCTGGGATGTCAAGGGTCCTTGAAACAGTGGTCACTTCTTTTAGGTCCTGGCTTCCTATTGCAAGCGGTCCTGAAATTCCCCCATTTCCTGGTAGAACAGTGGCTGGTGCCATTCTGGAGATCCAAGATGGAATTCTCTCCTCTAGAATCTTAAACATTTTATAAACACCTCTTCCCTTATATTAAATTCCTTTCTTCTTAAGTCACTTACAGTTTCCTTCATTCATCACAGGATGCTATAATGATCTTAAACAAGGTCAGTCATTTATTCAACACATATTTACTTAGGGCTTGGAATTTCCTAAGTAGTGGCTACTTGGGATACATCACTGAACAAAACAAAGATCTTTGCCACTGAACAGTTTATATGTAGCCAAGTTTCCAGCAAAGGAAAACCAAACAAGATCTAGAACTGAATACTACCTGAGAAAGATTGCTCTTTTGTTTTGCCTTGTAAAATAAATGAAATAGATCCAGGGGGCATGGGAGACATAGTTTGAAGTGTTCAACAGAGTGGTCAGATTAAGTCACATTAAGAAGATGACACTTGAACAAAGATTAATAGGAGTCAGATAGCAAGCCAAGGGATATCTGGGGACAGAGGGAATGGCTAGACCCAGGCCCAGAGACTGGAGTGGGCCCTACGTTTTGGAGGAATGTACAGAAGCTTGTGTGGTTGAAACAGGAGGAAGGCAGAGTGTAGGGGTTGTTGAGGCCAGAGAGATGAAAGGACACTGGGTTTTACTCAGAGAAAGGGGAGAATACTGGCCTTTTGTGCAGATGAGTACGTGCCATCTGACTGGTGTTTTAAGAGGCTCAATGCTCACTTAGCTGCTGAGAACGGATTGTTGATGGGCACGATGGGTCCCATTATAAGGAGATTCTTGCCACAGTCCAGGAGAGCAATAGCTTGGAATCTGGGAAAGACTGATGGTAGTGGACATAGTGTGGCTATCACCAGATGACTGAGTTTGTTTTCATGTTTTTACTTTTCCGTGCCTTCAGATTCCCTATAATATGCATGATTTACTTAATACTAAGAGCACTTTTAGGAGTTACAATTTATAGTTGGTAAAAGAAAAGTGGGTAAAGGAGACAGGCATATTTAGTTCCAATTTAAAGCATCTGGAGAAAGGAGAGGGAGGGGAGAAGGGAATTGAAGAGAAAGGAAACTGAAGAAAAGGAAGTTCATACTAAGAGTAAAGTGCAGCCCCCACAAAATGTACCAGTTCATACGGTGAAGCTGGCCTCGGTGCTGGTAATAATAATAGTGATAAGAACCTTAGCATCTCAGAGACTTACCAAAACAAAGGATTATTTCTTGCTCACTACACAAACTCAGTGTGGTTGGTGGGGTGGGAAGGTGAGCTCTAATTGCCATATTCACTCAGGGACCCTTGCAGAGAGGGCCCCCCTTCTCATCCTGTGGAGCAGCAATGGGGCCCACTTGGCCTTGGAGCCAAGTGGTGGAATGTTAGGCCCAGACTGGCCAAATGCCCAAATTGACCACAAGGTATTGGGAAATTTAGTGAGCATTGCAACCTTCAAAATTTGGAGAGAAAATAAAGAGCAAACTGGAAGGAGACATGAGAACAAAGAATATCCAGGTAAGAGAGCTGCCCTAGGAAACAAGAAAAAAAGATCCTTTAAGAAGGACAGATAATTGTCCAGGGTCTTGGCTGGCTGTAACACTTTGGTGATCTGATTAAGAGTTGTTTTGGTGGAGAGGAGAGAATAAAACCTGATCAATGTTGATTGAGAATATAATTGGAGGTAATATAGTGGTAACAGTGGAAAAAGTAAAATATTACATATGTTACATATAGAATATGTAATTATATATATTAACACACACACACACACACACACACACACACACACACACATATATTCCAGAAGTTTTGTTATAATATGAATGGGAAACCAGAATGGTGTTCGCAGGGCTGTTTTGATATTTTATTTTTTATTTTATTTTTTTAAAGATTTTATTTATTTATTTGAGAGAGAATGAGAGAGAGCAAGCACATGAGAGGGGGGAGGGTCAGAGGGAGAAGCAGACTCCCTGCCGAGCAGGGAGCCCGATGCGGGACTCGATCCAGGGACTCCAGGATCATGACCTGAGCCGAAGGCAGTCGCTTAACCATCTGAGCCACCCAGGCGCCCCTGTTTTGATATTTTAAAATATTTAACAATATCAAGATCTTAGTATACTTAGATATCAACTATATTTAAATATCCTTAACGTATTTTAAAGTATTAAAGATGCTCTGTGTGTCAATGGGATTGGCCTACTGAGATATGAAAAATAGATGTTGCAGGTGAGAATGGGCTCTGCTGAAGAGTGAGTCCCTAGGAAAAGCATGGGGGAGGCAGCAGAGAGGTTGGTCTTAAATAGGAAGAGACATGTACTTTCCTTTGTCACAAGAAAGAAGACAAGGTGAAGAAGCAGGTGCAGGTTGGGTGTTGAAATTGAGGGCAAAAGTGTGTGGTGCTTGTCTGTTTCCATTCCTCTGTGATGTACCCAGCTAGGTGACTAGTGAGAGTGAAGAGAAGTGGAGATTTGATAAGAAAGTGTCTTCAAAACTGAGGAAGTGTATTTACTAGTAATGCGGAGTGAGCAGCAAGTGCAAAATGCCAGACCAACAGAGAGGAAGAATCGGGACTAAGTCTTGTTTGCAAGGGAGATGTTTTATTGGAACACTTTTCACTTATGCTTGTGAAGAAAAGATGTGGAGGCAAAAGAAATGTAAAGAAAAATAAATGATTGATGATTGACAGAGTAGATGATTTGGAGGTCTTGATCAAGTCAGAACAGGTGACATGGGAATATGAGAATGGGTGAACTCCATAGT
Organism: Leptonychotes weddellii; assembly: GCF_054177405.1. Lineage (NCBI taxonomy): Eukaryota > Metazoa > Chordata > Mammalia > Carnivora > Phocidae > Leptonychotes > Leptonychotes weddellii. Next base: position 7,964,717 of record NC_138381.1, on the reverse strand, counting down.
TAGGACCAGAGATAGTTGAAATCAAGATTTATTATGATGAAGCCATTAACTCATTAATGAAATATGCATCTTTTAGTGCCTATTCTAACTGCTTTCGTGGTAGGTGCCAGAAACGTGGCGGTGAACAAACACACAAGGCCCTCGGCCTAATGAAGTTGGGCATTTCATTAGTGCATTAAAGAACCAATACAGAGATTTCTGAGATTATATCATAACCTATGACACCTGCTAAAGGGATAAGAAAGTGACATTTGAGCTGAAGCTCTAAAGTGAGTAGGGTCTTGAGTCACTTAGGAAATAAGTGGGGAGATCAGAGAAAAACTTTTCAGAAAGAAGAAGATTCTTTTGAGGATGAGAATCAAAGCCAGGGAGCTGGAGGTTATGGGGTGTGAGATACCAACATTGTCTTTGATGATAAGATTATACCCTGTCCTTGGGAAAAATCCATGCAGAATTTTCTCTGATTAAAACATAGGACATTAAAAGCTTTAGTGGAATACTCTCAGAAACGTTCATTTATCGGGGCGCCTGGGTGGCTCAGTTGGTTGGGCGACTGCCTTCGGCTCAGGTCATGGTCCTGGAGTCCCGGGATCGAGTCCCGCATCGGGCTCCCTGCTCGGCAGGAAGCCTGCTTCTCCCTCCGACCCTCCCCCCTCTCATGTGCTCTCTGTCTCTCTCATTCTCTCTGTCTCAAATAAATAAATAAAATCTTTAAAAAAAAAAAAAGAAACGTTCATTTATCCCTAACAGTGTAAAAAAAAAAAAGCCAACATGTGGATATTTTATCAGCATTAGAATTTATGGACTATATATATTTAATACATATAATATGTTTATGTTATACATATATACATAAGTGTGCATATATACATATATGATAATTTAAAGATTACACACACATACATGTGTACATCCAGATGGTTGTCATGGTTGTCATATTTTCTCTTCCAATCTATAACCCAACCCACTCATTTGCAGAGTACATCCCTCCTGAAAGAGAACAGATGTATCTAATTCTCTTCTCCAACATATCAATGCAGATTTTATTTTCTAGTACATTTTTCAAAAACTTGATGTTTAATAAAATAGGTGATTATATTTTAATTTTATATGGATGAGACTGGAAAACAATTTCTATTTTTTTTGTTACAAAGCTTATTTGCTTTCCTTTTCATTGTATTTTATTTGTTAGAGTATGTTCTCTCTCCTTCCACACTATACTCTTCTTCCATGAGAAATAAAATGTCTACAGAGTAGTAGTCAATGAAAAATATTTAAGTGACTAAGAACCTAGTGTAATATCACAGCAACAATTTAATAACCTATTTCTTAATCTTCAAATGTATTGCATATCTATTTTCTTTCAAAATTGTACATAATTACTTTGTAGATAGAAATTTTAAAATGTGGGTCACCTGGGTAGGTCAGTTGGTTAAGCATTTGCCTTCGGCTCAGGTCAGGATCCCAGGGTCCTAGGATTGAGCCCCGCTTTGTTGGGTTCCCCGCCCAGAGGGGAGCCTGATTCTCCTTCTGCCCCTCCCTCTGCTCATGCTTCCTCTCTCTTTCTCAAATAAATAAAATCTTTAAAACATTTTTTTAAATATTTTAAAATGTGTTCATACCTTTTCTAGTTAACATCACAAACCACACATATTTGCACAAACCACAAATATTTGCACCATAGATAAAATATAGTTTTTAAAATAAGTGCTTTTATCATCTGGTTATTCGTGTCTATTTTATTCAATTTCCATTTTTAGTATCATACTTTTTTCCTTATAATTGGAATTATTCATTAATTAGAGAGGAATCCTGAGGGGTGATTAAGTTATTTTTTGAGTATAATTTATGTAATTTGGGTGAATATATGAACTCTTTCAGTCATTTAGTAAATCATTCCCATAATCTTATCTGACTGCCAAAGTGAAGTGGACATTTGGCAAGTGACCAGTTAATTTGATCAATGCAGACACCAGACGGTATTATGCAGAAAAAAAATGTCACTTGGCAGCTTTACTAAGGTCTTAATGGATCGAAAGGCTTGATGCAACCGCAAGGATAGTTGATTCACCTGGTGTGAACTGACCCACACAATTCACAGAAAACGGGAGTAGTTGGACACATGAACTCAGGCAAATGTCTCCGACTTTTATTTTACCAATCTGTAATCAGATAGGTTGGATCCATCTTCACTACATATGCAACAATATGCATATTTCTTCTCAACTACATATGCTGCATATAACAATGTTGTCTACTTTCATGATTTGAGGTGAAAGTCAGAAAAAAATAATTTTATTTAATGAAGTATCAAGTAAAATATACCTTACAAGGTGTTTACTAGGAGCTAACATTTATTATTGGTGAATAAACTCAGAGGAGAGCTTTTCACTGAATTTTCTTTTTTGGGCCTGTTATGAACTTTATCTCATACTTACAGGTTGAATTTAATAAATTGTTAGTCTCATCTGATTTTTGGATGGTATGAAACTGATCTTGTACAATATTAACTGGGGAATAATTATAGCTGTATGTTTTAAGGAATGAAAAAAATATTTTGGAGTATAATACAAAAGTTATAATTAAATGACAAAATAAATTCCAATTTTTATAGCATTAAAAAAAAAAGTCATATAAAGGAATTTAGAAGGAAATTGCTTTCTCCTATACCAGAATTGTATTTATCACGGCTTTACTCTTGCATTTGTAAGTGCGTTTGTGCCTTTGGCAGAAATATACTGTTTTCATGATGAAAAAAGTTTTTTCTTGAAATTGTGTTAGACGGTGTTAGACAGTATCTGTTTATGTAACACTTGGGCTTAAACAGACTGAAATAACCATACTTCATACCACCGATTTAAAAGATTATGGACAGAATTCCATTAAAATTATGGGATAAATGTTTGATCCTCAATACACAAATTATACGTATGGAGTCTACTGACAGCATATCTAAATCGATAAAGTATTTTAAGAGAAAGTATACTTAAGATAAGCCATATAAATAGTGCAGAAAAAGCAATATTTCGAGCTCAGAATGCTTTGGTGTAATGTTTGGGGTAAGACTCTTTAACCCTATTCAACTTTGTATGTAAAGGGTTTTATTGAAAAGTTTGCTGCATAAGCTTTGTATGCATAACCTTAATAGCTATAGCATTGAAATATAAAAAAAGAATACAAAACCAGTATCTGTTTTCAATTAGGGACTTGGGGAGGATATTTACAGCTGCCAATAAAAAATCAAGAACATATTTCTAAATTTACTTTTTCCCTCCAGAGTCTCAGGCCTTTTCCTATTGCAAAGACAACAAGAATGTGTATAAATGGCATTTACTGCATAGTGATAGATATTGAAATCATTTAAATTCCTGTTTTTAACCATGAAAAAGAAAGAAGATAGAAGAAATTATAGCTACCACTCACGCAGGTAAAATTAATATGAACAACAGGCGCTAGAGTATATTTCCCCATGTAGGAAAGTTATTAAGATTCTCTCCACTCTGTTTATCTGCAGCAACCATTCTCAGACCTACTGTAGCCCTCATCATGTTCCATTTTAATGTACATTAACTCATTTCATCTTATTGAACACGAGTTCCCTAAGGCTAGGACTGTTACTTTTGTAACACAGGAGCTTGCAAAATTTTAAAAAGTAAACAATGGGCTCTCTCTGAGCCACTCCAGGCAGGCTCCAACACACTCCTGTTCTGACAGGCCCTAAACTCCCCAGATTATGGGCAACTGGCGTTTGGGGACTGTTTGTGTGAACAGCTAGCACACGGATTCCAATCACCAGGCGCTGCTGAGCAGGGCAGTAGGAAGCGGGGTGTCAATTTACTGGAGGACACGATGTTTCCAGCAGAGCTTCCAACTCCAGCAGTTTCCCCTGAAACATGTGGAACCTATACCTTTCGTGTTTTGGCTGACCTAAGCTTTCCTAACTCTGCTCTTCCCCCCCAAGAAACTCTATTCCTTAATGCACACAATACCATGTTGTTGAATCGCTTACTAGCCCTGGAGCAAAACTGAAGACAGCATCCACAAAGGGACCTACTTTGCCCAACAGGCAACCCTTGTAAATCAGGTATGGGGAGATGTTTAGTTTTTGGGAGACTTGTTTTCCCAATTTTATTTTAAGGTTTTGCCTAACTTTGGCCTCCAATGCCTCTCCTTTAGAAACACCCAACACAGAAGAGAGATGAAACCCAAGCAGTTCATATTGACGGACTAATTTTTCTTAATATACATTGAACCCTTTTATATTTCCAGACTCCCTATGAGACCTTAGAGTACCAATTAGTGTTAATCTATAGAATAGTTTGATAATTCCATTAGGTAACAGATATTGATTTCTGGATATGGAGGCTGTCTGGAGAATTAAATGTTAATAAATGCTATGAGCAGGTGTCTAATTCCTGTGGCATGAGATTATCTGGGTTTGTGGATAAGATATGCACTACTTTTCTTAGATTGAAAAACTGAGTTAGCTTCCTGATTCTATATCAAAGTTTGGTTATTTCAATAGAAAGTAAAAGGCTGAGAGGCCCACTGGATTTGTATACCTGTAATACCTCACCTTGCTCCCAAGGCAAATGTTCTGTTAAAAATTACGGTGCATTTGGTATTGCATGGAAAAGTAAACTTCTCGAGGATGATATATATTTAATTATACAACATTTTTAAGAATGCTTGGCCTCACTGTGATACCAAGAAATGCTCTACATCAGCAATTCATATTTCAATTTGATATACTCCTTTTGAAATATCATATACATGTAATACATTATAGATGCCGAAAAAGACACAAAATGAGTAAAATGAAACCACTTCCCTCATAAAACTTACACTTTATATCAGTGAGGGTCCAGTCAAGTAAATAGAAAATACCCTAGGTCTACACACAGAGGAGATTAGATGCAGGGAACTGGTTACAAAGTAATTGAAGAACTCAGAAGCTAGCCAAGCAACAGTTGGGAGAGGCTGCTGGGGGAGACAGAAACAGTATGATAAGAACTAAAACTACTATTGATATGTCCCTTCTTCAAGGGATGGCCATCAGATAGGAGTTAGAGCCACAGTGGATAAGCAACTGCATGAGAGCTACAACTCTAGACAGAGCAAGAGAAGAAGAGCTCTGGATTCTCCCCTCCACCTGCCCTCCAGCATCAGGATCCCCCATTGGTGGAAGCTACCTGGAAGCCACTGGCAGGGGGCCTGGGAAAGGTGCGTACAAAGCAGAGGAGGGGGGAATATATCTGAGAGTAGGTCAGCAAGTGGCCAAGCAGCACAGATAGACATTTAAATAGTATAGTGGAGCATGGGAAAGGCCATGAGAAAAGTATAAAAGAATTGCTCCGGTGATAAACTGAAGGAAAAACGTAAACTGATAGAGTAGATGGCATGCGATGTAGGTCAAGATTAAAGTGGACATATTGTTTACCATCTAAACCCCAAATTTTTAAAGGTATGGGGGGCTGTGCCTGGGTGGCTCGGGTCGTTAAGCATCCTACTCTTGGTTTCAGCTCAGGTCAGGGTCTCAGGGTCGTGAGATCGAGCCCCAAGTCGGGCTCCATGCTCAGCTCAGAGTCTGCTTGAGGTTCTCTCTCCCTCTCCTTCCCCCTCTGCGAGTGGCATTCTCCCCTCCCTCAAATAAATAAATAAATAAAATCTTTTTTTTAAAAAAAGAATGTATGGGGGGACTTTTAATAAGTACTCCAAGACAACAGGCATAAACTAAACAAATAAAATACTTGAGAAATACAATACTGGAGTCAATGATAGAGTTGAGAGTAAAATCTGCATGACTATGTCATTGAAGATATTTCACAGGTAAGTACCAATATCCACTAAGGTGTGTCATCATCATTTTTGTGGGAGAACAACTGTATCATTTTATCTTGGGGAATACAGGCTTCTAGTTTAGGAAAGATTAGAATCAGGTTGGTTATGGACATCTTAAGGGGCAAACTGTGGTAGCACATCCATGTGGACATGTGTCAAAAGATAACACATACCACAAGTTAGGTGCTTTCTTTGATGGATCAGTCCTATGATATCAAGACCTTGTATGTGTTTGATGAAATCAGGTACTCGTATCTAGCAGCTTAATCACTTCTTTCTCCTTGGTCAGGCATGACTCACTTCGCTTCCTCTCATGGCCGTTTTTGACTCTTTTGAGAAACCGTGCTTATTCCATAATTTAATTTTAATTTAATTCCATATTTAATTCTTGGAAATCTATATTCTATCTTATTCCATTCCTCTGAAACTATCTGCTCACAATTAACTAATGAATGCCCAGGTGTCCTATGCAACCCACATTTTCAGTGTTGATACTTGTATACATTTCTGGATCATTTGAAATGATTGATTCCCTTTGAAAGACTGACATCCGTAGACAAAAAAAAAATGTTGAATCTCTTGCTGTCCTAAAATACTTTGAAGGTGAAGATTAATATACAAAGTACAATGAAAATCATCTTAATTCTAGACCTTATAGAAAAAACACTCTACATTTTGGAGTGTTTGGCTACTTGAGCAAGTTGCAAACGGGAAGGGAAGTAATTATATTTTTTTCATACTGCTGCCTAGGACAAGTTTTGTTCTTCATTCCTCCTTAAAATCTAGGACTACCAGAGCTTTTGCACATTATTATTGGGCGCTAACAAATGATCTATTGTATCACTGGTTAAGGAATCCAGTCTCATCAATTATCAAAGTTTCAGTCTCTCAGCTGAGTCAAAGATTTTGCATTTCTTCAGTCTGGCCTCAGGCTGGGAAGCCTGCAGGGAGAATGGGCAATGCCTGCTTCTCTTTTTTCCACATTGCTCTCCCACTCCGTCTCCCTGACTCACTAGGCTGCCTCACATTTTTCAGGGCTAGAGTAGATGGCTGGGAGAGAGGATAGAGGGAAGGCCCTATGGACAGGCACATTGCTTTGGCCATGCCTGCTTCTCTGGTCATTAGATGGTCAGGTGCCAGCCCTGTCTGTCATGGCACTCCTCTCCCATTTAGCCACTAGTCACTCTGCCATCCGTCTTGTGTTCTCTGAGTCCCTTCCAGAGAGAGCTCTTCTCTAGGTACCAACCTCACCCATGCAAGCTGATCCTATAGGGTGAGTTGTTTGTTTAAATGATGCAAGTCCGGTACCTCTCCTGGATCCACTCATGATCCATCCCAAACATTCATTCATTCTTGTCCCAACAAATTGCCTGAAAGTACAGGCAATTACTAGTAGACCACCATCTCCCGGCTCTGTAACAACAGGCTGCTTTTTATTTTTCTGATGTGACCGAGGAACAAATCTCCCCTCACCCCCACCCCCACTTCCAAAGGACATGAGTTAAGATTGTCTCCAGACTCCACTTGATTTGGTTTCAGGTGGGTGTGGGTAACCTCCCTTTGTCTCTCAGGAAAAGAGGAGAGGAAGTACCTCAGGGCTCAGATAACAGGACTTTCCAATGTTTCCCTGTCAGTGTGAAATCCCCTCTTTATACACCCCCCCTCCAGATGTGGGAGGACCTAATGGGTACAGAACAAGATTTCTCTCCTCCCAGCCTTTTGGTTTTCTTTCTGGTCATTCTGTTATCTGTTTTAGGAGAGGTACCTAAGAATCCTTTGTTTACCATGTTGAAGACTTGGGTAAAACTGGATAAAAGGAAAAGCCCCATTTCATAATATATTTTGAATATCTTGCTACCATGTATTTATGTGGTATATACATTCATAATTAGAATCGTTATGTATATAAAATTGTGCAATGTGCTTTTTTATTCATCATTATGTTAGCGCCTCATTTTTGTGTTACCAAAGCTCTTTCCATATAATTTAAAGGCATATAATATTACACTGTAAGGATAATTATAATTTATTCAGTAAGGGCCCAGTTTTATAGATTATTCCCAATTTTTATTATTGTTGTTGCTATTATAAATAATGCAGAGTGAATATGTTTTTAACAGAAAGCTTTCATATATATCTTGGTATTTTCCTAGAATAGTTTTGTTATAAAATATAGTACAGATTTAAGAACTGTTGATATATTTTAGTAAATTGTCTTCTCTCCCAAAATTGTCATGAAAATTTACATTTTCCTTCAGCACTGTATGAGAGTGTGTTTCTTACCATTTATGTATTAATATTCTTATTAATATTTTTTTCATTTTTTAGGTTTCCTTTTCTGAATTTTTTTTCCTTTGTATATCTTTGTCTTAGCCTCTGGATTATTTCCTATTAAATTTTAGGAACACTAAATACAGTTTTATTTCTACTTGCCTTTCTGGTCACTTCCTTATTCCCTCCTTTACTGACTACTCTGTTCTTTTTACATAAATAAAAGTAGGAATTGTTTGGGTACCAGGTTTGTAAAACTCAAGTCTATTTATTTAAGTTATTTATTTCTCTAGAATTATGACCAAAAGCAATAGCCTTAGCTACCAGCAGAGTTTGCTGTGTGTGGAACCACTTTCATATAAAAGGGCTGCCCGGGGAACTTGGATAAGCCTGATTTATTAAATAAAATTAAGCATTTTCAACAAAAAGTACTTTCTCTGAGTATTTGTAGCTTTGTGCAATTACAGAGTGCTGAGTGTGGGTAGAGAGAAGGTTGCAAACTTTAGTTATAAGGCATTACTTAGCTAAGTGTGCATGGCTTTAAGAGAAAAACTATGTAGGAGTAACGCATTCCCCCACTGAGAATGAGTCAGTGATAGCTCTTTTCCCCATGGAGGGCTGTAAAATAGAAAAAGAACTTATGATTCCATCCACAATTTCAGCGGCTAACCATTAAAGATTTAACTTAATATTTACATGATCTTTAGAGACACAGAATGCTGCATGAATACTAAATTATATTTGTAACTTATAGTTATGGTTTAGCTGTAGGATTAATAGCCATATTTGCAATTCTTTAGAAATCTTTAAATATCACACAGTCAGGATATGTATTATAATAGATGAAATGTATTGCCTACTGTTATAGGACTTTATTGTGCTTAGATTTAATTGATGGTTAATGCATGCAATTAAAAGGATATGAGCCTAATGAGATCTTTTTATTTAGCCTATCTTATTAGAACTAATATATATCTGTGCATGAGCCACATATGAGATACCCTCGAGATGTACACGTATATAAACACATATGTAAGCGTGATGGAAAACAAATATAATTTTCCTAATTAGGCCCTATAACTTTTCTCTGCAGTATTTCCAGGTACATTTGAAAACTGATCTAGCCTTACTTTTGCATGTTAGAATACCCTGATTGTTTTTCTTTGTCTGTTTTGCTTTCCCACTGATACAGGTTTTTTTTTGGTTAAAAGGAAATAACCAGCAGTAACGGTGTACTGACATCTAAATAATCCAGATTATTGCTTGAAAAAGGAGCAGGGACTTCCCATTTGGACTCCATTCGACATACAGAATAGGGCCTCACATATTTTCATTACGCTCATTCATTGTTTCATTCATACAGATAATTAATGGTTATCAGCCACTCCCCTTACACCATTCTAAGAAAAATATTGACAATGAATTCAGGGAGAAGGTCAGAGTCATGTCTTAGATTTGCAAAGAAGTCTTCTGGCTGGACTCCACCTGTCCATTTCTGCTTCTTCCATTTCTTTTCACTTGGTCCAGGGAACTGCTGTTTATGTACCTCTTCAGACTTGATAGATACCAACAAACTGCTCTCCCAAGTGTTTAGCCAACTTACATCCCTACAGTGTGCATCTAGACTGGTTATCACATTTTAAATATAATTTTATAGATATTTTATATCCATATAAATATTTTAATGCAATTTTTGTAGATCTTTGGGCATTCTCTGAAATAATATGGAACAAGATTATCTTTTCCTCTAAAATTTGGTAAAACCTACCCAAAGTGTTTTGTGTCTTGATTGTTCAATTTTTTAATGGTCATGCATTCACTCTAATTTTCTAGTTTTTCTCAATTTTTGATAGAGTATGTTTTTCTAAAAAGTTGTCCATTTTATTTTGTTATGTCTTTATATGTTTTGGCATAATAGCGTTCTCAAATCATTTACAAATATCTACTCTATCTGCCTCCATTTCTGATATTGTTTTCCTTTATCATTTTTTCAAGTCAATCTTGTTTTATTCAATTTATATGTAATTTTTAAAGGAATTTTTTTCTCTTTCATTATTTTTGTTAATCCTTGTTTTTCTGCTTCCCATTTTCAAAAATCTACTGTCTCAAGTTTCACAATTTCTAATTTAACTAATTTGTTTTCACTCTTCATGTCATTTACTAAATGTATCCAAAGCTATAAACTGGCCTCTAAACACTGGGTTAGCTGAATACTGCACAGTGAATATGTAGAACTTTTTTTTTTGTAGTTTGTTAGAATTTTCTTTAACTCACATAAATTTCCAAATTTTTAAATTATTTATAAAAATATATTTCTACCTTAGTTGCTTTATGACTGCAAAATGTCATCTATAATTTGTTGAAATTTGTCGAGATGGAAGGTTGTTGGAATTTGCTAAGACTTCTTTGCAAGCAAGTATATCAGCAATTTTGTAAATATCCTATTTGCTGAAATATACTTAGAAAAGGATGTGTTCCCTTTTTACTGGTTCTTTTTTAAGGGATATATGGACATACCCCTCCATCTCCACCCATATATTTTATAGTAGATCAAACTTTCAATTTTGCTATTCAAATATTCTATATAGTTATTATCTTTATTTGTTGATCTTTTGGTAGAACCTTGCATGTGCACATAGAACCTATTTTCTCCTCTTTCTGGGCACCCTTTACTTATAGGTGACCATGTGCCTAACCTGTGGCCAAAGCAATGTGGATAGATGTGATGGCTCTACTTCAGGGTTGGTCACTGGGGGCTTGTTAAAATATTCTTATGGTTTATATATCTAGTAGAGAGTTGGATATGCAAGTCTGGACCTTAATATATTTTAAACCCTCCCTTATATCTTTTATCTTTTAAAGATATTGTGATTATTTTGTAGCATTTTCAAATTGCCATAACTCAAGTTCTTGGGGTGCTAATTTTCCTGTTGTGTTTGTTTACTCCCCCTCACTACTTATTAATGGTTCGAAATTTTGGTTTTGAGCTAATTTTCCTATTACATTGAGTTTTCTATAGGCCTCCAGGCTCTTGGGTCATTTGGTTTATTTCTTCTACATATTCCAAAGGTTTCACTGGCAATTAGGTTGATTTTCCAACTTGGTCATTACTTAGCTCCTCCATGTCAGCGCCTGCCCGAGTCTGAGTTTTCATTTCTTTCTTTTCTTTTCTTTCTTTTCTTTCTTTCCTTTGCTCTTTCCTTTGCTCTTTTCTTTTCTTTTCTCTCCTAGGAGAGTAATTTGTTTATACTCTGTTGTGGGCAGAAGCAGGCTTGATTTTTCACTTGAGCTTAATATCACATCTCCTGTGCTAATATGAGCATTAAAAACCCAACCACTAGAAGTTAGGGCTTATATCTTGGTCCTATTCCTTAATTCCTTAGGTTGTAATGGCATTTCTGTGTATTTGTAGTAAAAGGGGTGTTGATTAAATTTCCCATACCATTGGAATTATTAGAGCAATAAATCCTTTTACATTTAAAATGTCTATTAGACATCTAAATGTAGATACCAAGTAGATAGTTGGGCATACAAGTCTAGAGCTCAGTAGTCAATTGAATTGGTTGTGTGTGTGTGTGTAAAATTATAATCTTCACAAAATAGAGAACATTGTTGAGAGTCCAGGTTAAAGACTGGGAGGTAAGCAATGTGTTTGGGCTATCTAGAAGCCATTGGTAACCTTGACAAGAACAGTTTTTCTGGATTCATGTGATTAAGTAATAATGGGAAGAGTTAAATTATTGATGGAGAAGTACATAAAACAAACACAGAAAATTATTTTAGAAAGTTTTACCTTGAAGGGGAATAGAGATATGGACTATATGTCTTGCATTGGGCATAGAATCAAAAAAGGTTTCTGTTTGTTTTGATGCAAGGTTCTTGGGTAAGTTTTATGATGAATGAATATCTAAGTCTTCCCAAATCCTTGTGTTTGTCTTACTTTACCTTCAAATGTGCCCCTCTTACACATTTCCTTGCACTCACTAAACTCTGCTTCTATTACTTGTTCATTTGCCTGCATCTAAAACTTCACCTGTGAGGGTAGAAACAATGAATTTTGTTCACACTTACCATCAGCATCTAGCAGTGTGTCAGAATGCAAGATAAGTGTATTTGTGTTTTCAAACCACTTTAGCACGAAGACTTGTTTAAGATTGGAGACAAAAAGTATATATTGTTTCCCTAAGAAACATGCCCTCTGGGAATTGTAAAAAAAGAAATACATGGAGTAAAGTTCTACTTATTCCAAACAAAATTTACACATACTGAATTTTAATTTTTTTTTTTTTAGTTCTTCCAATCATTGGATATGTGCAGCCAGTGATTAGAGCACAGTGAAGATAGTTTATTCTTGGTAATAACAATAATGACTAGCTATGTATAAGACAACAGATCTGTATTTGAGATATATTTTATTTATTTATTTAGTTAGTTAGTTAGTTTCAGAGGTAGAGAAGTAGAGTTTAGTGATTCATTAGTTGCATATAACACCCAGTGCTCATTACATCAAGTGCCCTCCTTAATGCCCATCACCCAGTTACCCTGTCCCTCACCCCCTTCCCCTCCAGTAACCCTCAGTTTGTTTCCTATAGTTAAGTCTCTTATGGTTTGTCTCCCTCTCTGATTTCATCAGATTTTATATATTTGGATATATAAAATTTACTATGCCGAATATGCCTTTTGAGGTATGTGTTTATTACATTTAATATAGTAGAAAGTTTTTTTGCCTGGAGAGACTTTCTCTCAATATATCCTCTTCATATAGTGATTTTTAATGAACCCTCAAATTTCAGATTCAATGTTCCTTTCTCTAGGAAATAATGCTTTCTTTCCTCCATGCTGTTAGCTGCTCTGTATATCTCTTTTTGAGCATACCCCAACATAGTTCTTTCCAAGATGAATATTTAATTTTTCTGTTTTTATTTTTCTCTGCAGACAAGTCTATGGGTTGTAATGTCAAGTACATAGCTGGTTCTCAATAAATATTTGTGAATGAATTAATGGATGGAATGAGGAAGAGAGGAAAAGGGAAGGAGGGAGAGAGGGAGAAAGGAAGGGAGGAAGTACAGAAAAATCATGCATGGATAACAGGCATTTTTGGTTGCTCAGTGTCCATCTCCTTGTCCACTGTCCCTCTCTTGATGTATAAACAGGTATACATTTCAACATGTGATCAAGGCTATGAAGAGAAATGAACAGGTCATGCAAAAGATTATTAAAAATAATACTCTGAATCATTATTCAGATTTGAGTAATCAAGAAAGCATCTCAGAACAAATCCCATTTAAACTAGGACCCAAGTGATATTAGGAGTCATATTAGTGTAGAGCTGTAAAAGCTCTTGGCAGGGCGAAAGCAAGAGCATGTCTGAGTACTCTGAGGAAGGAAAGGGTTTGAGTAATTCAAAACTGTAAGTTCCTGAAGAATATCCCGAGTTCTTTCATCAAGAATGGAAAATCCTGCCTTTGCCTAAAACTACAATTGATTTTGCCCTGCCTCTCACGTATTAGTTTACCTGGGTTTAGAATTCTAGGTTATTCAGCAACGGAAGACATTCTTTTATTTAATATGGTTTCTTACTGTTACAGATTATAAATATTAGTTGATTTCTTTACATGTTTTTGGTTTCTCCCATTCTGTTTGTGCTTTAATAATCTCTTTTAGCCTTTGTTGTTTCTGTTTGTTTACGATATGTCTGGCTTTGAATATATTTTTACATATCCATCTCAATATTTTGTGCAATGTTTTTCTCTTTATCATTTTTCCCCCTATAACATAGCTTTGGGAGGCTGTCTAATCACCATAAAGGCAGAATCTCACTAGAAGAAAACCATTTTTATCATTGATCCTTCCCCTCCTATTTCCTGCCCAGCAAGATGCAGCAGATATTCTGTGATTATAATACAACAAGCTTAAGGAAAAAGCCTTTAAGGATGAGCTAAGGGTGGCAATGAAGAAAGATGAAAATGGCCCAGTCCTTGATGGTGTTTGCTCTCTATCTGCTCTGTATTTCTGACTCCTAGCCTTATTATTGCATTTGATAAAAACTAACCCATCTATCTTAGCAAGTCTGTTTATTTCTTCTTTATGTTTAATTAATGTATCAGAAATTACTTACACATTTCATTTAAAGCTACAATTCTGTGAAGTTGCTATTTGCATTTTTATAGACGAGGAAACTAGGACTTAGAAGTTAAAATTAGCGAAGCTTTTCCATATTTTCTCCAACTTGAATATTATTGGGAATATTGACCTAAGTAACTAGATAAAGACCTTAGGGGATGCTCAACAAACATTTTTTAGTCAATTGCTTAATTATCTATGGCATTGAATAAACACAAAGCCATACTCTAACATTTGATTTTCATTGTGTGGGCTTTACCTCATCATATTCACACAGATTCAAGCATAGTCTCTGTATAGACAGTTCTAGATACAGTCTCCTTCCGACCTAGAGATGAGAATTTCTATCTTGACATAAATATGCACAAGGATGGCCCACTATTGCCTCAAAACATGACAAAATTGAACTCATTACCTTTTCTCATTTCTCAAACTTGTCTCTTTGACCACTGTTTTTGCCTGAGCTAATTTAAGCAACATCTTTCCAATCTTATAGGAAACAAATTTAATTTTGACTTACTCTTTACTCTGAACTAACCACATATTTGTGAAACCTGCCTCCAAAAAATCTGTAATATTTTTCTACTGCTACTTATCTATATTCACTACTCCAGTCCATAGTTTCATAATTTCTCACCTTGACCACTGACTGCAATGTATTTTTAACTTACTCATTTCCTCTACTCTTTATTAAGTCTATCTTTGAAACTCTGGTGTGAATATTTTTGTTCTTCCTCAAAAAAACAGACACTCTTTTGCTTATTGAATAAGTCTCAAGTGACTTAGTGTGATATTTAATGAACTCATAATTTATATTCCAATATTCATTTCCAAATAAACTCAAGTCTATTCCTCAATTACTTGGGTTTATTAATATATACAAACAATATTAGTGAATATGCTACTGCATCTTCACACCCTTTTTACATTACTTTGTCAGCAAAGTTTCTATCCTCTGTTTTTCCATCCGTGGCCTCTTTCCTGTGATATTTAATTCTCTATGGTAGATCTCTCCAAGTCACAGCCATGGGACATTGGCTGTTGAAGTATGTGTTACGCAGGAGGCAGATTCTGAGATAACAACATACAGGAAGTTTATTGGGGGTATAATGCCTATGGGGGAAGGGAACAGGCAGTGTAGGGCAGAGGGAGAGATGGGACTGGAGTGAGAGATAACAGTACTTCTGCTGACCTCTGGGCAGTTCTGAAGCCAGGATGAACCTGTGGAGTGTGCCTAATCAAAGTGAGAAAAGCAGTTGTTTCTATTTCTAAATTGATCAGGCTGCTCCAGGAGGGGGATGTGGACTTAGGGAGAAAGATCTTTGACCCCAAGGGGAAAGAGTGGTATTACATTTCCAGCTACTCGTGGAATACATTCTCCCATCCTGAAGGTGGCCCTGAAGGGCACAGGACAGCATTCCCTGGCACCAGATCATCCATGCTTCTCATCTACCCCCTCATGATTTATTCCCAATTCCCTATCCTTAACAACTCATTTGACTATTTCTTAGTACTTATCACATTTGGAAAATTTGCTTATTAGACTATCTTTAATCCATGACCTCTACTGGCTTGTAGGCTCTATAAGGTTAGAGATGGTGTCTGTTTACTATTATATATAGAATGCATAGCCAAGTCTCTGGCACATAGTAGATACTCAGTGGATGCCTGTTAACTGAATGACTGATAATATGTCAACTCTATAGCTAGCACTAAAATACTCTATTTATATTTAACATATAAGATATTAAATGAACCCTCTAAAGATGTTACTTATAACCACAGTGCTCTTAAAGTAATGTCATCAAGCCTCATAAATGTTTATGAATAACACTGAATTTATTTCTGTTGAAATATGTTTCTTTGATTTCTAATTTCTTGATGTAAGAATTACTGTATACATAGATATGGATATTGACATTTATCATAAGAAATAGGCAAGTGGTAAAAGATATTTTTAGAATATGCTTAATTTGGATGAGATTGTGAGTTCCTTAATGTATTTAAGTAGATGGATTTGATCTTATTGTCCAATCTATCTGAGTCAACTTTGAGAAAAATCTGCTCTTGTTGATAGACTCCAGCTGTGTGTAATATTCCTAGGAAGGCTATGAACAGACCATGAGCAAGTTATTTCCAACTTTCCAAGTGTTTCTCTCTATTAAATATAGTTGAACTATATATTACATTGTAAATTTCATATTTATACATGTCAATACACTATTGTTATGAATATTTGATATTACAGATGCAAAAATTTCTAATTTTCTGTAGATTTAAAAAATTGAGCAAAGAAAAACAACATAGTAATACTTTTAAATCTGCTGCATGTTATTTTGTTTTTCCTTCAAATAGATGCTTCTAAATGTATGTGATTAATTTTACCAGCCTCTCATTTCAAGTTATAAGAAATGTATTTTAGTTCTGTAAGCTTGCCACAATCAAAAGCATGTAAGCCTCAATACTTGATGTATCAGATATAAGATTAATTCTAGGTAGAAAGCAATATTCTTACTTATAAGAACATAAACTAATGCATGATTTCAAAAATACCATATACAAAATTTAAATCAAATCCTTTACATCACTAGAAACAGTCAATTTATTTTAGAAGCTAGTATTATCCTATCAAAATATCTTATATAAACACATTATTTATTTTCTATAGCAAGACCCAGTATCATTATTCATAGCCACTTATAAAAGGATTGTGAATTATATTTACTGTTCAGTTTTATAGCTTTAGATTTATTGAGGATTGCACACTGACAATCTGTAGTACTGCATATATTCTTTATATATGTTTGATTTCCATTCAGATTTTTCTCTTCCAAAATAAAATATAAATATACTACATCATGGTTTTATGCATTTTACCATTAAAACATATTAGGATAAGCATGCTCTAAAAGTCCATAAGAATCTTTATTATCCACTTAATTCTCTTTTCAAATGCAAACCATTAACTCTTTAAATAAACATATATTTGGTTGCCTTCCAATCGAATGTTTATAAGCAATTTACAGGGAAAAAGATATTTCAGATAAAGGCATTAAACATATGCATGGGACTATGATTTGTGATCCTAAGAGCCTTCATCCTTTACAGTAATGTGTATTCAAAGAAAAAACTGGATTGGGGAGGACTCATTACAAGAATAACAAAAAATTAGGTATACAGTAGCAAAGGCCAGAGCTCTGAGAATTAAAAAAAGAAATCCATCTCTCTCCAGAAAGTCAAATGCAGATTGTGGAGAATTAATGTCTTAAAATGTCAAAGAACTTGTGAAGTCTTGAAAGATAAGGCCTGATAACAAGATTAAAGCCAGCTATGAGAGAGTGTTCTGATAAAATGAAAAGTACGGGAGTAATTTACAACTAGGTTGACTATAAGGAATTGAATTAGCCTAAGACTGAATAGGGAAAATGGTAATAAAGAGAAGGTATGTTGGGGTGCCTAGGTGGCTCAGTCAGTTAAGTGTCTGCCTTGGGCTCAGGTCATTATCTCAGGGTCCTGAGATTGAGCCCTGTGTTAGGCTCCCTGTGGAGTCTGTTTCTCCCTCTGCCTCTCCACCCCCAACTTGTTCTCTCTCTCAAATAAATACAGTCTTTTTTAAAAAAGAGAGAGAGAGAGAGAGAAGGTATGTGAAGAGTTTGGCATTATAGTAGGTACTTGGCTAATACTAATTCCTTTCCCCCTAAACTGACTTTTAAAAACATCTTTGTATTAATGAAATAATCTTTTCCTCCTAAAGTGAAATCCAGTTTTCATCTTTATTAGAATAGAAAGTAAAAGTAAAAAATTATGAAATAAATATAATTAAAATATGTTTGTAGATAAAATTTGGCATATTTGCTCATGTAACAAAATATGCCCAGACCAGGCCAGGTCTGCCAAACTCAACTGTAAGCAGGATTCCCCTTTTGGCCTACATTGTTGCAGTGCCTACAAGCATATATCTTCCATTTACATATTCAAATGCTAAAAATTCTAGATCATCTCCTACCACCCAATATTTTATTGCTCAGTTATGTTATATCTACTTTCCTAAAAAAGCACTTGGCAAGAGTAAATCTTACTACAACTGGCATATACTAATGGTCCCCAAACTTTAAGCTGAATCAGAAACACACAGAGGGCTTGTTAAACCCAAGGTTGCTGGGCCCCAACCCCTGAGTTTCTGATTCAGTTGGTCTTGGATGGAATTCCTAGGTGATGCTGATGCTGCAGGCTGAAGATTATGGTTTGAGAATAGATTTTGGCCAATAATACATAGCCCCCTCTGGTCCTGAGAATAGGTTAACCTTCCCTAAGCAAAGGGCCAAGCTGTAGAATGTGAATGCTAGGGGCTCTGCCTGCAAGGATGACACATGGTTGAGGTGTAATTTTTGTTGACAAATTGTAGTGTTTTCCCCTTCTTTCCTTTTTCCCCTCCCTCTTGCCTTCTTCTCTTCCTTCTTCTCTTTCTCCTTATCATTCTCTCCCTTTTCTTCCCTTCTTCCATCCTTCCTCCTTTCTTATTTTTTTTACTTTCTATATGTCCTTCTCAAATTTGTTTTTGTTAGTTTTCTTTAAAGAGAGTTAAGTAAATAAGTGAGACTTCCAGGGAAGATAGCAGAGTAGGAGTATCCTAAGCTCGCCTCATCCCATGGATATACCTAGATAATACCCACATCAGTGTAAGTAACTCAGAAAATGACTGAAAGACTGATAGAACACTCTCTATAACTGTAGAGAGAGGGAAGGGCAGAGACATGGTTGGACTCATGGGACTATCTGCAGAAGGGAGGGACACTGCAGGAGCAGAGAGAGGAGAGGGGCAGAACCTACACCGGGGACCCCAGGCATGGGGAACCTGCACTGAGAAAATGAATCCCCATAAGATTTGGCTTTGAAAACCAGATTGGTTAACTTCTGAGTTCTTATAATTGGTGAGGCTTAACAACTGGAACATTAAAAATCAGCAGCTTGGTTCTGAAATCCAGAGGGCAATAAAAACTGAGTCCCCACCCTTAAAGAGAAAGCATAACTAACAGCCCCACTGAGATACAGCGTTGAAGCAGCAGTTTGAAAAACCCTTGGTGTATATGGGAAGATTTATTGACTGATCTCAGAATGTGTGCTATAGGAGCAGTGATCTTTAGGAGACTTCTCTGAGAATAAAAGAACTGGGAGGGGTCCCATTTCCCTGCCCTGCTCCCCAGCCCAGATACATGGACACATGCTGGAACCAGTATAGATGAAACACTCTCCACCTAGCTTACTAACCAATGTGCCTCGCCTCTGCATTCTCCTGCAACCTGCCCCCTCCAACCAGCAATGGAAAAGTTTTCCAAAGCACCTACAGGTCCCCTCCACAGTAGACCCATGTAAACCTTGCTAACACTGTGTACCCTCCTACACATTCTCCTGTAGACCAGCCCACTTCAACAGGCCTTCAGCAGGAGTCCATCCAAAGCAACACCACAAGCATGGCAGTGTGCAAGCAACCCCAACAAGGGCTAGCATCACTCCAAAGTAACTTTTGCCCTAGGGAGAGAGGGAAGATAACCACACACACCAGTTCAACTATGGCCCTAGCAGTGGGCTGGGGGCAGACATCTGATCTGACTACAGGCCCTACCCACCAAAGAAAGCTTCTCAGGGGACAACACAGGAAGAGCACCTTGCAGTTTGATGCAATCATAGATCTGGCAAATATCTGGTCTGACCCAACTGGTAGCCTCAGACTGCCCATTAACAACACAGGGACCAAACCCTGTCTACAACAGGCAAAGAGAGCCATTGCAGATGACTGGACTGAAGGCAAACACAGCTTACCCACAATAGTAGGGTGCATGCAACACACAAGGAGACATCCATGAAACACCAGGTTTGGGTGAACAGGGGACATTGTACTGCAGGACACTACAGGACCTCTTCTTCATAAGGCAACTACTTTCAAGAGCAGGAGATGTAACTGACTATCCTAACACATAGAAACAGAGTTAGAAAAAATGAGGAGACAAAGGAATATGTCCCAAATGAAAGAATTAGGACAAAATCATAACAAGAGAGCCAAATGCAATGGAGATAAATAATACGCCTAATAGAGAATTTAAGGTATTGGTCATAAAGATACTTATTGGACTTGAGCAAAGAGGGGACGGTCTCAGTGAGGCCCTCAACAAAGAGCTAGAAAACATTAAAAAGAACCAACCAAAGATGAAGAATTCAATAACTGAAATTAAAAATACACTAGACAGAAAAAATAGTAGAGGAAGCCGAAGAACATATCGGGAATGTGGAATCCAGAGTAATGGAGAGCAATCAGCTGAAAAGAAGAAAAAAAATAAAAAAATGAGAATAGATTAAGGGAACTTTGGGACATAAGCATAACAACATTCACATTATAGGGATCCCAGAAGGGAAAAAAAAAAAAGAGTAAAGGGGGCAGAAAATGTATTTGAAGAAATCATAGCTAAAATCTTCCCAAGTCTGAGGAAGGAAACAAATCCAGATCCAGGAGGCACAGAAAACTCTTAACAAAAGCAATGCAAGGAGATCTACACCAAGAGACATAGTAATTAAAACAGTAAAAAGTCCTGATAAAGAGAGAATTTTAAAAGCAGCCAGAGCAAACAAAACCGTCATATACAAGGGAAACCCCATAAAGCTATCAACTGATTTTTCAGCAGAAACTTTGCAGGCAAGAAGAGAGTGGCATGATATATTCAAAGTGCTGAAAGAAAAAAACCTGCAGCAAGAATACTCTATCCAGCAAATCTAACATTCAGAATGGAAGGAGGGATAAAGAGTTTCCCTGGACATACAAAACTTAAAGGAATTCATCACCACTAAGCCAGCCCTACAAGAAATACTAAAGGGGATTCTTTGAATGGAAAGGAAAGACCATAAACAGGAGTAAGAAAAGTAGGAAACACAAAAGGAGTAAAATTGTTATATCTATAAAAATGAATCAAGGGATTTATGAAATAAAAAGGATATGAAGTATATTGCCATATACTTAAAATGTGTGTGATGGGGAGAGGAATAAATGTTTAGTGCTTTTAGAATGGGATTAATCAACCATCAACTTAACATAGAATATATGCAAAAGATATTACATATAAACCTAAATGGTAACCACAAGTCAAAATCTGGTAATAGATATGCAACAATTAAAGAGAAAGGAATCCGAGTATATCACTAAAGAAAGCCAGCAATCTATGAGAGAAGACAGAGAAGAAAGGAACAGAGAAGAACTGCAAAAACCATTTAAAAAGTAACCGGAGCGGGAGACGAACCATGAGAGACGATGGACTCTGAAAAACAAACTGAGGGTTCTAGAGGGGAAGGGGGTGGGAGGATGGATTAGCCTGGTGATGGGTATTAAAGAGGGCATGTTCTGCATGGAGCACTGGGTATCATGCACAAACAATGAATCATGGAACACTACATCAAAAACTAATGATGTATGGTGATTAACATAACAAAAAATTTTTAAAAAGGGAAAAATAACCAAATGGCAATAAGTACATGCCTATCAATAATTACTTTGAATTTAAATGGATTAAATACTCCAGTCAAAAGACATAGGGTGATGGAATGGATAAAAATGCAAGATCTATCTATCTGCTGCCTACAAGAGACTCATGTCAAACCTAAAGAAACATACAGACTAAAAGTGAAGTGCTGGAAAAAAATTATGCAAATGGAAGTGAAAAGAAAGGGTAGCAATACTGACATCAGATAAAATAGACTTAAAGACTGTAATAAGAGACAAGGACATTACATAATCATAAAGAAACAATCCAAAAGGAAGATATAAGAACTGTAAATATGCATCCAACAAGAGGGCACCCAAATACATAAAGCAGTTAATAACAAACAAAAAGGAAGTAACAATCATATAATTATAGAGGGCTTTAACACCCTACTTACATCAATGGATAGATCGAACAGAAAATCAACAAGGAAACAATAGCTTTGAATGACACATTGGACCAGATGGATTTAACATATATTAAAAACATTCTATCCTAAAACAGCATAATACACATTCTTTTCAAGTGCACGTGGAACATTCTCCAGAATAGATCACAGAACAGAATAGGCCACAAAACAAGTCTCAACAAACTGAAAAAGATTGAAGTCATATGATGCATCTTTTCTGGCCACAATGCTATGAAACTTAAAATCAACCACAAGAAAAAAATCTAGGAAGAACACAAATATATGGAGGTTAAAGGACATGCTACTAAACAATGAATTGGTCAACCAAGAAATCAAAGAGGAGGTAAAAAAAAAAAAAAACATGGAGACAAATGAAAATGAAAACACAATGGTCGAAAATCTTTGAGATGCAGCAAAAACCGGTCTAAGAGGAAAGTTTATAGCAATACGGGCCCACCTCAAGAAGCAAGAAAAATCTCAAACCACTAAACCTTACACCCGAGGGAGCTAGCAAAGAACAATAAAACCTTATATCAGTAGAAAGAGGGAGATAAAGACTAGAGCAGACATAAACAAATACAAACTAAAAAAATAAAATTAGGTGATTCTATAAAAAATTCAATAAAATTGATAAAACTTTTAGCCAACTCATCAAAGAAAAAAAAAACCCCTCAAACAAAATAATAAATGAAAGGAGAAAAATAACAACTGACACCACAGAAATACAAATGATTGTAGGAGAATATTATGAAAAATTATATGCCAACAAATTGGACAATTCAGAAGAAATGGGTAAATTCCTAGAAACATATAACCTTCCAAAGCTGAATCAGGAAGAAAGAGAAAAATTTGAAAGACCTACTACCAGCAAAGAAACTGAATCCATAAAAAAAAAAAAAAAACTCCCCAAAACAAAAGTCCAGGACTAGATGGCTTCACAGGTGAATTCTACCAGTTAAAGAAGAGTTAATACCTATTTTTCCCAAACTATTCCAAAGAATAGAGGAGGAAGGAAAGATTTCAAATTCATTCTATGAGGCCAGCATACCCTGATTCCAAAACCAGGTTAAGACACCATAAAAAAAGAAAACTACAGGCCAGTATCTCTGATGAACATAGATGCAAAAATCCTCAACAAAATATTTGCAAACCAAATCCAATAATACATTAAAAAATCATTCACCATGATCAAGTAGGATTTATTCCTGGGATACAAGGGTGATTTAATATTTGCAAATCAACTGATGTGATACATAACATCAACTATACAATTGCACCAAAAAGAATACCTAGGAATAAACTTAAGCAAGGAGGTGAAAGACCTGTACAATGAAAACTATAAAACATTGATGAAGAAATTGAAGATGACACAAACTAATGAAAAGAGATCCTATGCTCATGGATTGGGAGAAAATATATTGTCAAAATGTCCCTACTACCCAAAGCAATCTACACATTTAATGCAACCCTATCAAAATACCAACAGCATTTTTAACAGAACTAGAACAAATAATCCTAAAATTTCTGTGGAATCACAAAAGACCCCAAATAGCTGAAACAATCTAAGAAAGAAAAAACAAAGCTGGAGGTATCACAATCCCACTTGGATGTACTACAAACTGAGAGTTACAGAAGGGAGGGGGTGGGGGGATGAGGTAAGCTGGGTGATGAGGTGATGGGTATTAAGGAGGGCATGTGTTTTGATGAGCACTGGGTGTTATGCGCAACTAATGAATCGTTGAACACTACATCAAAAATTAGTATGTTGGCTAACTGAACATAATTAAAAACAGCTGTAGTAATCAAAACACCATGGTACTCACACAAAAATAGACATGTATATCAATTTAACAGTTAGAGAACCCAAATATAAACCCATGATTATATGGTCAATTAATCTTTGACAAAGGAGGCAAAAAATATGCAATGGGAAAAAGACACTCTTCAACAAATGGTAGTGGAAAAACTGAACAGCTACATGTACAATAATGAAACTAGACCACTGTATTACACCATCCACAAAAATAAACTCAAAATGGATTAAGGACTGAAATGTGAGACCAGAAACCATAAAAATTCTAGAAAAAGGCACAGGCAATAGTCTCTCTGACATTGGCTGTAACAACATCTTTCTACATAGGTCTCCTGAGGCAAGGGAAACAAAAGCAAAAATAAACTATTGGATCAACATCAAAATTGAAAGTTCTGAAACAAGAGACAGTCAACAAAACTAAAATCCTACCGAATGGGAGAAGGTATTTGCAGATATTTGATAAATGGTTTGTATCCAAAATATATAAAGAACTCTTATAACTCAATACCAAAAAAAAAATCTAATTAAAAATGGGCAGAACATTCTCCAAAGAAAACATGTAATAACAGAATTGTTGAATCACTATATTGTACACCTGAAACTAATATAACACTGTACATTAATTACACTGGAATTAAAAAAAAAGTGAATTGTACAAGTCTAATGACTAATCATTTACTATCCACAAAAATTTTTGATAAATCAGAAAGGTATCTAGGTAGGTGTAATTAGGTGCATAATTCCTAAAAAAATTATTTTACAAATTGGGCCTTTACCCAAAGAATACAGAAACACTAATTTGAAAGGATATATGCACTCTTATGTTTATTGCAGCATTATTTACCATAGCCAAGGTATGGAAGCAACCCAAGTGTTCATCGGTAGTTGAATGGATAAAGTGGAAGTATATATTAAATGTTACATAAATTGGAAAAGTTTTTCCCTAATTTTGAGTGAAGCCACATAGCTCTCCATATTTAAGAGATATTCTGTTTTCTTTCTTGTGAACCCTGTCCTTCCATATTTTAGGTCAATTTGCATAGAATTGATATAACTTTTCATATAAGAGACTCGTCCCTTGTTACATTTTCTGTGTAGGACATATTTTATTGCTATACACAAATTGTATCCTTATTTGATTACATTTATAATTCTATGAACTCATGATTTGAGATCATACTTAGATAAACTTTCCCATTTGGTAATAAAAGTATCCAAATTTTTTCCAGTATTTTCCAATATTTTATGGCTTTATTTTTTACTATCGAGTCTCTGACTCTTTAGTAGTAAGTGGTAGTAATAGGTAATAGTAGTGGTGGTATAAGATGTGGGAAGGAATCCCATTTTCAGTTACCCACCTAATTTTTGGAAAATAATTTAATCTTTAGTGTCATTTTATGTGGTTTTCATAAAGTATTATGACAGTATTTTTCTGAAATTTAAGGAAATATCCTTAGATTTTTCTTAAAGGATTACAAATGAAGAGCTAGATGCTTTCTGCAATGACAGTTTTGGTAACTTGGCTCAGCACAATTTATGAGAAGCTCCATTAGTAACAATCTGAGGCCAATTAATGTAATCTGTTAATTCATATCTTGTATGATATTTACAACAAGACTGGTTGGAGATCCAATCATTTCATGATAGGTTTATTCGGTTTCTTCACAGGATGGGCCCCTTCCTCCAGGTCTCTGAGCCAAAACCATGTGGTTTCAGAAGGGTGCTGTTCAAGCACGACTTGCAGCACAAAACCTTTTCTCTTAGAAAAATAATTAAAAGCAGATAGCTAACTAAATCATCTGATTGAGCAGATGAACAGTTCTTCTTGCATTTATTTTTATTATATTTTATTCTTCATTTATGGATATGTGATTTCCTCTTTTGGAAAGCCTACATAAAAACCAAATTTGCATAACATAGAAAATGGATCATTCATTCAAGAACATAGAGTTACATTTTGTTTTAGCCATTCCAGGCACACAAAAATACATCTTCCATTTATGGTTATATGCTAATCCTACTTAATTTCAGAAATAAAGAGTCCCAGATGAAGAGATGCCTCATCTGAATTCTTCCAAAAATGTTTTTCTCCTTTATCAAAAGAAGTTGCCATTCTTCTGACCTTATCAGAGCAAATTATAAATAAGGGAATTTGTTTTCTTTTAAAAAGAATTGTTGGGCTTTCAACATGCGCGCTATAAACTAAGCAGGCAAAAATAGCAGAACTGACGCATGCAAACCGTGTGGGTCAAAACAAAGCTGAAGTAAAGAAACAGACTTCCAGTGGAAGAACCGAAACAGGGTTCAGCCAAAAGGAAGAGGAGGTAGCTTATACACGAACACCTGTTGGATAGAGTCAAAGTAGCATTTTATAGCTTCTATAAAGCATTTTCTCCTCTATTAACATATGGCTTCATTGAGATAAAAATCTTCACATTTAAAAAACTAGAATCAATAAAAAATAAGGAAAGAAAATACTCCATAGACAATATGCTCATCTTTGTGATGCGAATAGTGTATTTTTTCTGTGTGTTCTGTAACTCTGAATATGGTTAAACATGGTCCTCTGTGTGTGTGTGTGTGTGTGTGTGTTTACATACAGGCACAGGATCATGAAAGCTTGATGTTTTCAGCTTTAAGCCTATAGATCAGAGCAATAGGATATATGTTATGATTCTATACTATGATACATATTCTCCCCGGTGCTCTCTGATGTTGAAAAGAAGGTAGGCACCTTTGTTATGTAAGGTCGACTTGTTACTGGTCTATGGAGTATTTAAAAGATTTCTGGAAGGTAGAGGCCTTGGTGGGATGTCCTGCACACCTGCAATGAGGAAGTGATTTCAGCTGCAATTACAAACCACAAAGAGACTTTTTTTTTTTGGAAGGAAACGGTCTCCGATGTTAATGGGATTGTGTCTGGTACCACATGGCAGCAGCTAGTTCAGATGGAGTTCCAGTCGCTGCATCTCCTGTTGGACAATTTAGGAGGTAAAAAGCATCAGTTTCCTGGTTAGTAAGGATGTTTCCTGATAATGCCAAACACTTGGAAATAAAAAAAAATTTTAAAAGCCTCAATTATTTATCCAAGTGGTAATTCCATAACAGAACATATTCCACATTTTGAGGTTTTATTTTTAACCAATACTATTCTAGTCAGGCAAACTAGATTTTCTTCTCTAATAAAGCACATGAAAACAGAATCATTGGCCAGCAAGGCTCATACATTGTCCCCCTGCTCTTACAAGCAATGACTTTTTGGTGGACATTTTATCTTTGATCCCTTTTTTTTCTCCTTAATCCCCTACATCTATTTAGCCATTCCTTCCCCCCCACCCCCACCCTTGGCTACCACCAATGTGTTTTCTGTATTTATGAGTCTGTTTCTGCTTTTTGTTTGTTCATTTTTTTTTTAGATTCCACATAAGTAAAATTATATATTTTTCTCTGAATTTCACTAAGCATAATACCCTCAAGATCCATCTACAAATGGCAAAATCCCATTCTTTTTTATGGCTGAGAAACAGTCCACTGTGTGTGTGTGTGTGTGTGTATTATTTTTTAAAATTCAGTATAGTTACCATAGTGTTAGATTAATTTCAGGTGTACAATAAAGTGATTTAACAGTTCCATACATTACTCAGTGCTCATCATGATAAGTGTACTCTTTAATCCCCAACACCTATTTTACCCATCCCCCTACTCACCTTCCCTCTGGTAATCATCAGTTTGTTCTCTATAGTTAACGGTCTGTTTCTTGGTTTGCCTCTCCTTTTTTTTCCCCCTTGCTCATTTGTTTTGTTTCTTGAATTCTACATAGGAATGAAATCACATGGTATTTGTCTTTCTCTAACTGGCTTATTTCCCTTAGCATTACACACTCTAACTTAATCCATGTTGTTGCAAATGGCAAGAGTTCATTCTTTTTTATGGCTGAATAACATTCGTGTGTGTGTGTGTGTGTATGTACGTATGTATGTATGTACTCATCTTTATCCATTCATCTATTGATGGACACTTAGATTGCTTCCATATCTTGGCTATTGTAAATATGCTGCAATGAAAGGAAGGCATATCTTCCTAAATTACTGTTTTTGTTTTATTTTGGTAAATATCCAGTAGGGGAATTACTGAATCATATGATATTTCTATTTTTAATATTTTGAGGAATCTCCATACTGTTTTCCACAATGGCTGCACCAGTTTGCATTCATACCAAAACTGCATGAAGGTTCCCTTTTCTCCACATCCTCACCAACTTGTTACTCTTTTTGATTTTAGCCATTTTGGCTGGTGTAAAGTGATATCTCATTGTGGTTTTGATTTGTATTTCCCTGATGATGAGTGATGTTGAACATCTTTTCATGTGTCTGTTGGCCACCTGTGTTATCTTTGGAAAAATGTCTCTCTAGGTCTTCTGCCCATTTTCCAATTTGATTCTTTTTCTGCTTTAAGTTGTATGAATTCTTCATATATTTTGGATAATAACCCCTTATCAGCTATATTATTTATAAATAATATTTTTGTGTAGTTCCAGTTGCTTATTTTTGCTTTTGTTTCCTTTGCTTGAGGAAACAGTTCCATAAATACGTTGCCAAGGCTCACATCCAAGAGATTATTGCCTATGTTTTCTCTTAGTTTTATGATTTCAGGTCTCACATTTTAAGATTCCAAATATAAGTTGAAATCATATATTTGTCTTTCTCTGTCTGACTTACTTCACTTAGCATAATACCCTCTAGGTGCATCCATGTTGTCACAAATGGCAAGATCTCATTCTTTTTTATTCATCTTTATTTGAAAAATAAATGTCAATTAAAGTTTAGCTTTCTGGAAAGGATCAAATCAATGGTTTGGCCATCAAGCCTGTTGTTAAAAGCTCTTAATCTATTAAATTTTGTTATCTGTAAATATTTTTCACTGAACAAAATGACACAAGGAGATTGATATTGTGCTTCTACCAGAACATCTCCCAAATTCAAGGTGTGAATAGCTCAGAGGTAATGGAATGTCTCCAAAAGAATTGCAGATGTGACAACTGACCTGTGGAATTTATTGAAAAAAAAATAGAGAAAAAAATTACTAAGTTTTTGTGAGAGTTATACTGGCAAATGAGCCTCCAGTCTGGGATAAAAGAGTGATTTGTCAAGATTTGAATGAATTCATCATCCCTCATTTCTCTAAACTTCCACAAGCAGGAAGCTGGCTGAGCATGCTGTCAACATCTTGAGAGGGAATAATGTCCATAATATCCATTGCCATTCAAACGTGGACACAGCAACATATATATGTATATGTGTATGTATGTATGTATATGTGTTTATATATGTATGTATATGCATGTATATGTATGTGTATAGGTATATGTATCTCCTAGAAAGTAAAAGCCAAAGACCATAGAAAATTACAGACTGAGCAACTATTTTTAGGGGGCGGAACCTGAACCAAATAAAGGAGCATTTCCACAGGCATAATAGAGTTAGATTTCATAAATATTTTCTATATCTCCTTTCTGTATGGAAGTATTGTTTGTTGTCCTAGTTTCACTATATTATATTGGGTCTGAGGGGAGGGGAGGTGTGTAAATCACTTGCCTTTTGAGTACATAGACTTCTTTTTTTTTTTTTTAAAGATTTTTTTAATTTATTTATTTGAGACAGAGAGAATGAGAGAGAGAGAGCACATGAGAGGGGGGAGGGTCAGAGGCAGAAGCAGGCTCCCTGCCGAGCAGGGAGCCCGATGCGGGACTCGATCCCGGGACTCCGGGATCATGACCTGAGCCGAAGGCAGTGGCTTAACCAACTGAGCCACCCAGGCGCCCTAGTACATAGACTTCTGAAGCAAGAGAAGACATACAGAGATCTGATGTACACATTATCATAGGATCTTTGACTTTGAGGAAGGTTGCTTGAGTAATTTCCCTTGGGGAGAGAGTAAAAAATTTTGAATGAAGGGAGGCAAATAAATACTTTGTGATCAAGAGGATGGACTGTGTTATATTGTATGGGAATGAGTATGGTCATATTTTAATCCTTGCTGCCCTTTTCTGTGGGAAGAATATAATCTCAAGCAAAAATGGTGAACACGATCCTGTGATTTATTTGGCAAAGGGAATTTGTGCTGCTTCCCAACAGAAACTTTAGGAACCATAGTTTCATATGGAAAACTATTTGGGAACATTTCCTATTTGAAGCCTGGAAATAGATGTATTGAAATATGCATTCAACACACAAAATATTTCAATGTTCTGCACCTCTACATCCAAGCAGTTGAGCACCAGAGAGGATTGACCCAAAGCACTATCAACTCATATGAATGTAATTTGGATTATTTGATTGCAGTTGTCAAATCTTCAGTTTTTCTCTGATGAAAGGTCATTACTGTTTCCAGTGGATGGGAATGAAAATATTCCTCATGGAAATAAGATTTTGAAATGACAATCAACACTTCCACAGTTTGACTTTTCACTGGGAGCAAAGAAAATTCTGTCATTTTCACTGCTCAGATTTTTAATTTTATAGTAGCAAATTCTTCAAAGTATAATTAGTTGAAATTAATGTTTAATTGAAACTGTCAAATACAAAGTTTCCAACTCCCCCAAGTCAACAGATTTTAAATAAATGAAAATGAAATATTAATCCTCTATATTATAGAGAGAATAGATATTTGGGGGCTCATAGGACAAAACCTAGGGCTTAATTAAAGAAATGAGCAAATTAAAAAATTGTTTTTGATGAGTTGCTCAAGGCATATTTACAAAAAAAAAAACAATTTGATGTATATTTGTTAGGAGGTAAACATTCTTATTTCATCTGTGAATATATGATTTCAAAATATGTAATTTGTGAAATTTAATTGAGACTTCACTCCCATAGTGCAGGACCAATAGCATCTATAGTCATATTAAAATACCAAAATAACTGACTACTTTAATAAATATGATGGAAGAAAAATCTAATGAATAATATAGTAATAAAATAAAGTTATTAGAGACAGAACAAGTGTCTGAATTTACAAGATTATGCCTCTAGTACCTAAGAAGCAAGGAGTATAAAATAAATAATTACGAAGACACATGGATGCTCACATTGCAGAACGAGTGTCAGGAAGGCCAAAGGATGAATGAGATAAGGTGGCCAAAGAATATTTTAAAATTTGTAAAGCAGTATCATATTACATAAGAAAAAATAAAGGGAAAAAAGTCAATTATCCACTGCACTGTGTATCCTTCAGTGCATTGATTTCAAACATTTAGGCAATTTTCTGCATAACTGCAGTCATTGTTTGCAAATAATATACTCTTCTTATCAATTACCATAACCAGTTTTCATGTTGCTGTGTAGTTGGCATTTCAAGGGAATGTGTAATATTTCCTTGAATATGAATTTATTTAATTAACCAATTTTCCCTTAGTAAAGGTCATTTGGATTTTTTTCTATATGTCATCTTTTCCCATTGGATAAAGAAAGTTTTCTAGGCGTAATTATTTGGCTAAAGGATATGAATATGATTTGGCTCTTCATATACCCAGCATTCCCAATTTTCTGTGCTTCTCAATGATAGGTCAAATTGTGGAAATGTTTATTGTCTAATCAAAACCCAACTGCATTTTAAATGATGCAAAAGTAAGTTAAACCTCAAATGATTTACTTACAAAATTAGTATGAGTTTAATCAATTTGCTGAGTTGCTAATTGGATATACTTTTAATTTCAGTTTCTTCCTTTTGTTGAGCTCTTTTCCTTTTGTTGAGCTCTTTTGCCCTAGTGTAATTCAATACTTACTCTTGGTTTGTTTTCTCTATTTTTTAGTAATACCTTCTCTGTATAAAAGGACTTTCAAAACACTCTGTGAATATTTTATATTAAAGAGATGTAAATTCAGGGATCAAGTTGTGCCTAGCCTCTTGATGCCTATAACTCAAAAATCAAGATACAGGGGATAAGAGTTAAGATCTATAGTATTTGAAAAATAAAATTCCTATGGTAAGGGGAAGAAGAATTACCTAACTTTAAAATGATATTCATGCTTTATGGGGCGCCTGGGTGGCTCAGTCTTAAGCGTCTGCCTTCGGCTCAGGTCATGATCCCAGGGTCCTGGGATCGAGCCCCGCATTGGGCTCCCTGCTCAGCAGGGAGCCTGCTTCTCCCTCTCCCACTCCCCCTGCTTGTGTTCCTGCTCTTGCTGTGTCTCTGTCAAATAAATAAATAAAATCTTTTAAAAAAATGATATTCATGCTTTAAGTAATTTATGGATTTATCAAACTAACATTCAGGAATCTAGGTGCTCAGTACAATTTTGGGAGAAAGAATATAGAGGTAAAATATATTGCCAGCATAAGGTTTAATGTCTAACATTGATTTCTAACCCATCTGCACAATAGAAACACTTTGTAAGATTTTTAAAATACTAATATTCAAATCTCATCTACAGAATCTGAGCCAATCGTTAAGGGGGTTGGGCTGTAAAGGAGTATTGTAAACAGCTTCTCAAATGATTCTGATGTCTAGCCAACTGTCAGAACCACTGATCTGATGAGAAAAAGCTGCCATTAGTGAGACTCAAATTCATAGCTTTGGTTCCCATTGAACATATATATATTTGTGATAATAGATTTTACCAGTAAAGCATAAATAAAATGGCTTGCAGCTAAAGAATTTCTTATTCCATTGCAGTTTGTACCTGTTAGCATTATAATATGCAAAATTAATGTAATGTCTTCTAGTTTGAGAAAAATCAAAAGATGCAAAATCACTTGGACAGATGGAAAAAATAAGATACCACTGAGCATTGTAAGTTCACACTAAAAGTGTTAGTGTTTAGTTAAATACACTGTTTCTGTGGCTTTTCACTTAGCAATTATCACTTTATTACAGTTTAGCTATTTCTGGCCTCACATTTTAATGCCTTCTGGCGTCAAAAGGTGAATCTTTTCAAAAGTCTGATATTATCAGCGGTGATGAATGTGAGAGACACTTTGTTTAAACTTACAAAACATTAATTATCTAAATAAACAGCTGATTTTTAAACAAGTCTTAATTTGGAAGGACACAGAAATCCTTTCCTAGCCCTAAAATCTCATTAATTTGCACCTCACTAATTTTAAGATTGTAAGAATAGTGACAGACTGAAATTCACATTTATCTATGAAAAAAGATGTTGTAAGTGTTTCAGGTAAGATGGGTTAAAATAATAAAGAGGCCAATCTGTAGGTTCACATGGGGACACAGGAAGCGACCACAGACCCAGGATCTGAATCAAATGTAACAACCAGACCAGTTCATTTAATATTTATGACTTCCTAACTGATATGTTAGATGTTAGAACATACTTGACTTCTTCCCAAGAACAGATTTTAGTGTGGCAGGGATATTGAAACATAAATACAGGAAGTTAAATGTGACAAAATAAAAGTCAGGATGGTGACATTCATTCACAGGATGCACCAGAAATAATTTGCCATATTTCTTTTCCAGGGCTTAAGGGCTATTTGTAATTATGTGTTTAATTATTTCTTGTCTGACACTCCAACTGGAGTATACAGGCAAGGACCGACCGTCTGTACCTCTAAAAGTGCCAGCATTCTGTAGAGCTGTCCAGAGTTCTCTAAAATGAAGACATCAGAGACACCACCACGCGGACAGAAGTCCCACAACTCAGTCTCTATATATTTCTAATCTAAGTCACGCTAATAATTTCCTTCTACTTTCCCTGGCTAATTTGAAGGTTACCATTTCTTGCAGTCCTTTATCATGATCTTGTTCTCCTTTACCAGCCACTCCATTGTGTAGCACTTCGGCTCCCCTTCAGAACCTTGTAACAAACCAAACCTCGCAGGCATGCTGTATCCTCTGCGAAATGTTCTCCGGGTTTTATGGAAAGGTTTAGACCAGGATCTTCTGTTTTTCCTCTCCTTTTAAATGTAGGCACAGCATTCATTAGACTACCATCCTTTAACCTCTTATATATTTTTTTAAAGATTTTATTAATTCATTTGAGACACGGAGATACAGAGAGAGCATGAGCAGGGAGAGAGGCAGGGGGAGAGGGAGAAGCAGGCTCCCTGCTGAGCCAGGAGCCCGATGTGGGGCTGGATCCCAGGACCCTGGGATCATTTCCTGAGCCGAAGGCAGACGCCCAACCGACTGAGCCACCCAGGCGCCCCTTATATTTTTTTCTTTTGAACAACATTTGATAGTTTATCCCCTCTTATTCAGCTCTATTGTTGTCTACTCATATATGCTATGAAAATTGATGGAAGTGATGGACCTCATTCTATTAAAAGGCAACTCAGCAGAGAGCAATTTTTTTTTCTTCTTTGGGACTCTGGTGCTGAAGATTTAGTTAATCTCACTTATTTCTTGGCACATTCATTCTTCCATGCAAATCCATTCCCTTTACTTACATATTCCCTTTCATTCTCACGTCTCATTCCCCTCCCACCATGTGCAGTCATTTGAATGAGGTTTTTGTGTATCATTTGTTTAAGTGTGTTGTTTCACACTATGTCCTTTTATGTGTATGTATTTTAATTTATGCTAACCCTGTTCCTGGCCATATCCCAGGGAAATTCTCACACAGAGCCAAGAGGGGACAGGTACAGAGTATTCGTGGCAGGATTGTTTCTAAGGGCTGAGAGAGGGGTGCAGCTGGGCTTGCTCACTGGGAGAGCAAACAGAGCAAATCTGTGTAGGTGCACCATGGAGTGCTCTACTTCACAGCAGATTACACAAATACACCCGAATGCTGAGGGATTTTAGAAACCATGCTTACTGAAACTAGAGAAGGAGATTTTTTTTAAAAAAGTATTTTCTAGATCTGTGACTGTGATTAAATAATGTTAAAAAAAGGCAGGAGAAATTATAAACTCCCTCTAGGTTCTGAAATTTTGACACAATGTATGGTACAGTTAGCAAGATAAAGAAATGGAGTTAGATATGAAAGTAAACTGATGTATGCCTTTACTAATGGTGTGATCTTGGCATTTAGCCTCTATGAGATACACTTTCCTCATCTATAAAATGAAGAATAATGTATAAGATTACCTAAATTTAACCACTGAAATGTGTGTAGGTTTCTTAATAAAACCTTGGGGGGGAGGAAAGAAACACTATACCTTAAATATGAAAAAAAAATGCATAAGTGATCTAACTAGGTCTTGGGTCAAATGTTCCGCATTTAATTTAACGTTACAGTATGTAACAGTGCTTAATTGAATATTCCAGTATTTAACATATAATATTTAACCTAATTTTTATTATAAACTTCTAATGGCTGTGATCATAATTTATCAATATAAATATTAATATAATGATTTCATGTAAGATTTACTACAACTTTGAAATTAGGTACTATAATTTTAGTAATTACAAAAATTTGAGATTTAAGCAAGGATATAACAAGACCCTGGTCACAGACGGGTAAGGAAGAGTTAAGATACCAACTTGGGTATTGTTAAAATAGGTAAAAACATATTCTGTTTTTATATATTATCATATTCTTTACATGGCAACAATACTTATTATGTGGGTTCAGCTATTTTTCCCCGCAAATGAAAATTTAAAAAGAAAATATTATTCAGTATCTTGGCTTTCATGTTCGATTACCAAGCATTTTGATAAAAGATTGGTGTTCCATATTCCTGGTGAGCCATTCAAAGGGAACACTTAGGGACATTTTTTTTTTTCTGTTCTAATCAGAATCTTCTCTTCATGCAAAAATCAGAATTGATTTCAATAATAAAATATTTCAAATAATATTCCAGTAAGATGAAAATAAAACAAGGGACAGTTTATCATGTTGCCAGAAGTAAAATTCTAAGTTTTCTTATACACAATATATAATAGGAAATAGTGACATCTTTACGGTATTGAAGTTATGTTCAAAAGAAAACAAATGTCAAAGGTAGACTTAGATTTAAATGTTTTCTAACTTTCTAAAATAAAAATCATATTAGTTTTCACAAGTGATATTTTAAATTGTATCTTTTTCAAAGATTTGTCAGGGCTTTTTATTAGAAGACATTTTGGTTACCTAACTAATATAGAAAGCTAGATTATTTATTTTTAGTGTTGCTCAATCTAGAACTCTTTTTAAAAGGAATGACTACTTGTATTTAAAAACTCAGCTTTAAGCCTATGAAATTCAAAAAAATTTTAATTCTAGCAGAGTTAACATATGTTGGTATATTAGTTTCAAGTGTACAATATAGTGATACAACAATTCTATAAATTACTCAGTGCTCATCATGGTAAGTGTACTCTTCATCCCCATCACCTATTTTACCCATCCCCCACCCTCCTCCCTTCTGGTAACCATCAGTTCTCTATAGTTAAGAGTCTTTTTCTTGTTTTTGTCTGTCTTTTCCTTTGTTTTATTTCTTAAATTCAACTTATGAGTGAAATCATATGGTATTTATCTTTCTCTGATGGGCTTGTTTCACTTAGCATTATACGTTCTAGATCCATTCATGTTGTTGCGAGTGGCAAGAATTCTAGGACTATAAATATAAGACAAAAATTTATATTGGCACAAATTATCAAGAAATACTGAGCAGTTTTGTTTTTTTCTTTTTGTGGGAGAAAAATGAATAAGTAGGTTTTTTAAATTCAAGATGGATAAATTTACCTGATTTTATATTTTAAAATATGTATAGACTGGGCTAATTACATTTGAATAAAGATATATGAATAATTATAAGCATAGGATGTTTCCTGTAGTAGAAATTTATGAATATTCGGTTTTTCCTTGTATCACCAGTACTGAGAATTTTAGGG
Source organism: Leptonychotes weddellii (assembly GCF_054177405.1). Classification (NCBI taxonomy): domain Eukaryota; kingdom Metazoa; phylum Chordata; class Mammalia; order Carnivora; family Phocidae; genus Leptonychotes; species Leptonychotes weddellii. The sequence continues at coordinate 7,927,959 of NC_138381.1, read as the reverse complement.
AAAGCTCAATAAATATTTTTGAAGTATTGAATAAACATAATTTTTTATAAAGATTTATATAAATATTTTTAAGTAGTGTATATTGAGTTATATGTGGTTTTGTATATTTTGGCTATTAACACCTTATCAGATATGATTTGCAAGTACTTCTTTCCCATTATCATTGTCTTTCACTTTGTTTCTTTTGCTGTGCAGAAGCTTTTTAGTTTTATGTAGTCCTAGTTGTTTATTTTTATTTTGTTCCTTGTGTTTTAAGTCTCCTATCTAAAGAATCACTGCCAAGACCATGTTAGGAGCTTTTATTCCTATGTTTTCTTTAAGGAGTTTCATGGTTCAGGTCTTACATTTAAATCTTTAATCCATTTCTAGTTAATTTATGTAAGTGTTATAAGACAGAGGTCTAAGCTTCATTCTTTTACTTGTGAATATCCACTTTTTCCAGCACAATTTATTGAAAAGATTGTCTTTTCTCTACTGAGTATTCTTGTCTCCCTTGTTAAATATAAGGTGACTATATGCTTAGGTTTATTTCTGGGCTCTCAATTCTGTTCCATTGATCTGTTGTCTGTTTTTATGCCAGTACCATATGGTTTTGATTAATACAGCTTAAAATTAGGAAGTGTGATGCCCTTCCCCTTTGTTCTTCTTTCTCAGGATTCTTTTGGCTATTTGGGATCTTCTGTGATTCCATATAAATTTTATAATTGTTTTTTCTACTTCTGTAAATAATGTTATTCAAATCGTTATAATGTTTGTATTGAATCTACTTTTGGTAGTATGAAAATTTTAAAAATATGAATTCTTCCAATCTATGAACATGGGATACCTTTCCATTTATTTGTGTCTTTTATTCCCTTCAATATCTTGTAGTTTTCAAATAGAGATCTTTTCCCTCTTTGGCTAAGTTCATTCCTAAATATTTTATTGTTTTTGATGCTATTGTAAATGGGATTTTTTTTCTTATTTCTTTTTCAGATAATTTGTTGTTAATGTCTGGAAATGCTACCAATTTTTATGTTAATTTTGTATCCTGAAACTGTATTGAATTTATTGATTAGATCTAACAGTTTTTTTGTGTAGAGTTTTTAGGATTTCCCTATATAAGATTATGCCACCTGCAAATAAAGACAATTTTACTTCTTCTATTCCAGTTCTGATGCCTTTCTTTTTCTTTTCTTGGTTGCTCAAGCTAGGACTTCTGGTATTATGATGTATAGGAGTGCTGAGAGTGGGCACACTTGTTTTGTTCCTGTTTTTAGAGGAAAATCTTTCAACCTTTCACCATTTAGTATGATGAAAGCTGTGGACTTATATATGGCCTTTATTATGTTTAGGTACATTCCTTCTGTACCTAATTTGTTTAGAGTTTTTATCATGAATGGGTGTTTCATTTTCTCAAATGTGTCTATTGAGATGATCGTATGATTTTTCTTTCATTCTATTAATGTATCACATTGCTTGATTTGATTATGTCAAACCATCCTGGCATCCCATGTGTAATTCCACTTGATCGTGGTGAATGATCCTTTTAATATGCTGCTGACTTTGCTTTGCTAGTATTTTACTGAGAATTTTTGCATCTATATCAGAAATTTTGTTCTGTTGTTTTCTGGTAGTGTCTTTCTCTGGCTTTGGTATCAGGGCGATGCTGGCCTGATAAAATGAGTGAAAAAACCATTTAGTCTTGGGTTTTTCTTCACTGGAGATTTTTGATTACTGATTCAATGTTAGTATTAATTGATCTACTCAGACTTTCTATTTCTTCCTGAGTCAGTCTTGGTTGGTAGTTTGTTTATAAGAATTTTTTTCCATTTATTCTCGGTTGTCCAGTTTGTTGGAGTACAGTTGTTCATAGTAAACTCAAGATTCTTTGTATTTCTGTGATGTCCTTTGTAATGTTTCCTTTTTCATTTATAATTTTGTTGATTTGAGTTCTGTTTTTGTCCCACCCCCCCCTTAGTCAGTCTAGTAAAATTTTACCAATTTTATCTTCTCAAAGAACCAACTCTTAGTTTGGTTAGTCTCATCTATTGATTTCCTTTTCCCTATTTCATTTTTTTCTGTTCTATTCCTTATTACTTCCTTTCTTCTACTAACATTGGGCTCAGTTTCTTCTTTTTCTAGTTCCTTAAGGTGTAGAATTAGGTTGTTTGGGATCTTTCTTGCTTCTTAATGTGGGCATTTACTGCTATCAGCTTCCCTCTAAGACCTGCTTTTGCTGCATCCGATAAGTTTTGGTATTTGTGTTTTCCTTTTTTTTTTTTTTTAAGATTTTATTTATTTACCTGAGAGAGAGAGAGAGAGAGAGCGAGCTAGTGAGGAGAGGTTTAGAGGGAGAGAATTCCAAGCAGACTCCACACCAAGCCCAGACGGAGCCCGATGTAGGGCTCAATCTCACAACTCTGAGATCATGACCAGCCTAAACTAAGAGTCAGATGCTTAACTGACTGAATTACCCAGGCACCCCGGTTATTTGTGTTTTCATTTTTGTTCATCTCAAGATGCTTTGTTTCCCCCTTTATTTTTTGATCCATTCGTTACTCAGGAGACTGTTGGAAAATTCACAAATACATGGAAATTAAACAATTTTCCTCCATTGATTTCAAGTTTTATACTAGTGTGGTCATAGAAGACACTTGGTATCTTTTGATGGTATGATTTCAAGCTTGAATTTGCTAATATTTGTTTCGTGGCTTAACCTATGATCTATCCTAGAAAATGTTCCATGTGAACTTAAGAATATGTATTCTGCTCTTGCGAAATCAAATTGTTTACAGTGTTATTCAAATTCACCATTTCCTTACTGATTATTTGACTGGATGATCTATTATTGAGAGTGGGGTATTAAAATTTCCAACTATTCCTACAATCTTTTTTTTTAACATATAATGTATTATTTGTTTCAGAGGTAGGAAGGGAAAAATGAAAGGGGGGAAATTGGAGGGGAAGAGGAGCCACGAGAGACTATGGACTCTGAGAAACAAACTGAGGGTTCTAGAGGGGAGAGGGGTGGGGCGATGGGTTAGCCTGGTGATGGGTATTAAAGAGGGCATGTATTGAATGGAGCACTGGGTGTTATATGCAAACAATGAATCATGGAACACCACATCAAAAACTAATGATGTAATGTATGGTGATTAACATAATAAAATAAATAAAATTTCCAACTATTGCTGTTTATTTCTGGCTTTGCTTTATGCATTTATGTTCTCTGATGTTAGTTACATAGATACTAACAATTATTATCTTCTTGATATATTGACCCTTTTATCATTATATAATGACCTTCCTTGTCTCTTTTTACTATTTTTAAAGTCTATTTTGTCTGATATTTGGGTAGCTATCGCTGCTTATTTGTGTCTTTAAGGATAAAGTCAGTGTCCTGTACGCAACATATCATTTAATCTTTTTTTAAAAATCCATTCAGCCATTCTATATCTTTTGATGATAGAATTTAATATGTTTTTATTTGATGTAATTATTGGTAAGAACTTCCTATTGCTGTTTTGTTCATTGTTTTCTGGTTGTCTTGCAGATCCATTGTTCTTATTTCTTCTCCTGCTATCTTGTGTGTGTGTGTGTGTGTGTGTGTGTGTATGTTTTGATGCTACGTGAGATCAATATCCTTTGACTTCTTTATCATGTTCTTATGTGTGAGTACTCCAGGTTTTTCCCTTGTGGCTATGATGAGGGTTACCTAAAATATTGTTAAATTATAACACCCTATTTTAAATTAATACCTAAGCTTTACACTTTTACTTCTTCTCTCCCTCACATTTTAGGTTATTGGTGTTACAGTTTACATATTTTTTTATTTTGCACAATAACCATTTATTATGGTTAAGGTTATTTTTACTCTTTTAATGTTTAAAGTAGAGTTGTTAAATGCTTAATGCTCCACCATTACCATATTACAGATTCCAACTTTGACTATATATATACCATTACCAGTGAGTTTTATACTACCTTATGTTTTTATGATGTTAACTAACATTGCTTTATTTCCAGTCATGGAACTCCTTTTAGCTAGTAGTGATGAATTTCCTCAGCATTTATTTGTCCCTGAAAGTCATTTCCTTTCAATATTTTGAATATGTCACCCCATTCTTTTCTGGACTGAAAAGTTTCTGTTGAGAATCTACCAATTGTCTTATAGGGTCCCCTTGTATATAACTTCTCTCTTTTGCTGCTTTTAAAATAAGCTGTCTTTGATTTGACAGTTATGTGTCTTGGTGTAGCCCTATTTGGTTCAACCTATTTGGAATTTTTTAGGCCTCTTGGATCTGGATGTCTTTTTCTCTCTTGGGCTTGTAAAGTTTTCAGCCATTTTATTGCTTTAAATATTGTTTCTTTCCTTTTTCTCTTCTCCTGGAATTCTCATAATGTGAATTTTTTTTTTCATTGTGTCCCAAGGCTTTCTTCTTTTTTCTTTTTGCTCTGGTGGATAATTTAAAACCCCTTATCTTCCAGGTCATTGATTCTTTCTTCAGCATGGTCCAGTCTGCTTCTGAAGTTCTCCATTGAATTCTTCAGTTCAGTGTGTTTTTCAACTCTAGGACTTCTCATTTTTTTATGGTTTCTATTTCTTTGTCAAACTTCTCATTTTGTTGATTCATTATTTTCCTTTTTATTTAGTTGACTGTGTTCTTGTAAGTTTACTATTCTTTAAGAGGATTATTCTGAATTTTTGTCTGACAGTTCATATATCTCCATTTCTTTATGATCAGTTATTAGAGCTTTGTTAGTTTCCAGTAGCCATTCTTCTTACTTTCTAAAGCAGTCCGTCTTGGTCTCTGTGCTGCAGGGTGGTGCTTCAGCCTCATTTTCATGTTCCAGGATTCTCTCCGTGGTGTTTTGGCCATAAATAGTTGTTAGTTATTCTTATTGTGAGGGGGAACAAAGTCAGGAATGATTTATGTTGCCATCTTGTTGGTGTCATGCTCTATAAATCAAAAATGCTTTTTCAGAGTTAAAGTAGTACATTGAATTCCAATTTGTATGTTCCAGGGCTGATTATCATATTTCAGGACACAACTGGACATAACTCTAGAAGAATCAAAGAGTAGAGCTGAATAAGAGAGTTGAGATCCATAAATCAGGACGTCAGAATGGAGGTAAGCCAGAGCTAGAATGTCAAACCTAGATTGAAATTATTTTGGTAGGTGATCCACACAAGATAATTCCAAAAGGGGTTTTCTAAACATGATTCTGAAGAATCCAGGAGCAGGGAGTCCTTGGAGTTGGCATACAATTATCACTGTCCCTCATAAAACCTTCTTGCATGGGTTTCTAAAGCAGAGAACTTTTGTTCTGACAGAGAAGACCGTTGTGATTCAATCAGGGCCTCAACTGAAAAGGAACTGGAATACTCAGCAGTATATCAAGAAAAAAAATCTAGTCTCAAAGCTGAGAGGTGATGTCTTGATCTCAGAATGAAGCAGAACACTTTAGAGGCTCAGTGTAAAGACAAATGATCAACAAATGTTTCAGAATGGTAATCCTGGGCTCCTTAAAATCTTCCTTAACTAAAGCCAGGAAACTCTCTAGAAAACAAATATGGAAATATATTAGTTCTGGAGGTGGGAGAAGAGAAGGAGGCAGAGACTGAGAATTTAAAGTCTCCAAAATGACACCTATGGGTAGACCCCAAAACATTGTCATATTTATTCTGTTGTGTATTTGTTATTTTTTCCACTTTATACATAGAAATAGACCTGTAGTCCCAATTCTCTAAGAACTTATATTCTAGAAAAAGAATTACAGAAATAGCATCCAAATGTACAATAAAAATAAGCATGGGGGGTTGGGAAGGTATCAGAAAGTGGTCTGGGAAGTCCCACTCACCTTGCTGGGTAGTGTTTAAAAAATGAGCCAGTTTTTCTGTTCCTCAGCTATGTCAATCACGAATTGACAGAGTAGGATTAAATGAGGTTCACCTTCCACTTCTAGCATTATTTTTTTATTATTATTATGTTATGTTAATCACCATACATTACATCATTAGTTTTTGATGTAGCGTTCCATGATTCATTGTTTGCGTATAACACCCAGTTCTCCATTCTGTACGTGCCCTCTTTAATACTCATCACCAGGCTAACCCATCCCCCCCACTCCCCTCCCCTCTAGAACCCTCAGTTTGTTTCTCAGAGTCCATAGTCTCTCATGGTTCATCTCCCCCTCTGATTTCCCCCCCTTCATTTTTCCCTTCCTACTATCATCTTTTTAACATATAATGTATTATTTGTTTCAGAGGTACAGGTCTGTGATTCAACAGTCCTACACAATTCACAGCACTCACCATAGCACATACCCTCTCCATATCTATCACCCAGCCACACCATCCCTCCCACCCCCCACCACTCCAGCAACCTTGATTGTTTCCTGAGATTAAGAATTCCTCATATCAGTGAAATCATATACATGCCTTTCTCTGATTGACTTATTTCACTCAACATAATACCCTCCAGTTCCATCCACGTCATTGCAAATGGCAAGATTTCTTTCCTTTTGATGGCTGCATAATATTCCATTGTGTATGTGTATATATATATATATATATATATATACACACCACATCTTCTTTATCCATTCATCTGTCGATGGACATCTTGGCTCTTTCCACAGTTTGGCTATTGTGGACATTGCTGCTATAAACATCAGGGTGCACGTACCCCTTCAGATCACTACATTTGCATCTTTGGGGTAAATGCCCAGTAGTGCAATTGCTGGATCATATGGTAGCTCTATTTTCAACTTTTTGAGGAACCTCCATACTGTTTTCCAGACTGGCTGCACCAGCTTGCATTCCCATCAGCAGTGTAGGAGGGTTCCCCTTTCTCCGCATCCCTGCCAACATCTGTCGTTTCCTGACTTGTTAATTTTAGCCATTATGACTGGTATGAGGTGGTATCTCACTGAGGTTTTGATTTGGATTTCCCTGATGCCGAGCGATGTTGAGCACTTCTTTATGTGTCTGTTGGCCATTTGGATGACAACTGACAGAATGGGAGAAGATATTTGCAAATGACATATCAGATAAAGGGTTAGTATCCAAAATCTATAAAGAACTTAACACCCAAAGAACAAATGATCCAATCAAGAAATGGGTAGAAGACATGAACAGACATTTTTCCAGCATTATTCTTTAGAACTTTTATTCAAAGCTAATGTAAACTCATACTATTCAAAATTTTTAAATCGTCAAATTTTCCACAGCTGTTTTGTAATGTCCTCTCAGAAGTGTTAAACAGGGCTCACGAGATCTTTATGAATAGAGTTCCCTCATTAGAGGTGGACTACAGGACCCATTGTTTGAGGCAACGTGATGGTTTAGATGACTTTAGCAAATGTTTTTCATATCCATGATCCTATGGAAACAGTTTGCTCCTTGACTTTATTAAAATGGTTTTTCAACTCTAATACATCATAAAACAATGTAAAGCACATTTTTAAATTTTCTTGATTGCCATAAGCACATACCCTTTATAGGCACTCAGTTTTTATTATATCAATGTATATAATTTTAGAAATGGAATTTTCTATATGCAACAGGCAAGACTCATTTTGATGGTTTTGCATGCTACGTCCCAGGTGTAAATCATTTGGAACATTAACTTTTTAACTTTAAAGCTCTGGCAGTTTAAAATCTTGTTCAATGTGCAGTTTTACACTTTATGACATCAGCAAAATTTTAGAATAGTGGCAGATTGATGGAGAAGGTAATCTTTAAGTTTTAGTCAAATTAAAACTACTTCATCGTGAAAGTATTCCATATTCAGTGATAGAATTTTTTTTCCTTAAGCAGTACATATGTGCAGTATTGCTGTGATTGACAGATAACCAGGGACTATAACATAAATTACCAATAAGTGAACTGTCATTCATCCTACACATGAATTTTTGCATGAAAAGCTACTGTGTACTAAGGTCTTACCAAGTGCCAGGTCCTAATTAAGTAGCAATGATACAATGATGATGTAAAAATGCAACAATGGTGATATCTATACATATATCTGATTATATATCTCAGTAATAGAGATATACATATCTGATATATATAAATATATATCTGAGATGTATTTATGGTATAGATGTGCATACGTGCATATAAACATACATATGTATTTATACACATACATGCATAAAGATTTTATGTATAAAATGTTTAAAATAAACAAGCTTCCTTTAAGCACACATTCCATTGCTGCTACTAAAAATTTCAATCCATCCCTTCACAACAAAAATCCTTGGAAGAAATATATTTATTTAGCTTTACTTCATTCTCTTTCTAAATCCCAGCAGGGATAGTCTGACTAGTTCCTCTTTACCAAAAGAAAAGATGTCAAGATCACAAATGTTTCCCATACGTCTAAAGCCAATGGTTCATTCTCAGTCTTCATCTTTCTGGAAATATCATGATTTGGCACACCCAGTCAGTCACCTTCTTAAGCTAATTTACTTACCTGGATTCTAGAAAAAGTAGTGTTTCTTGTTTCTTGTACAATCTTCTGTTGTACTTGTCGATCTCTGTTGATTTCTCTTCACGTCTCCAATTTGGCATGCATGAGGGTCTCCAAAGTTATCCCTCTGTTTTTGCTACACTCACCACAGAGAGGTTATCTTTAACCCTCATGGCTTCAGAATCCATCTTTATGTTGATCTGTCTCAAATTTATACCTTCAAACTTGCATCTCTAGCTATTCCAGTGCTCAGGCAAAATAGTTGACTCATTTTTAGCTCTCCTTTCTCCCCTACTCCATATAAAATCAATCCACACGTTCTTGAAGTCTCTTATTTCTAATATATCACAAATGTGACCACTTATCACCAACCTCATGACTGCCAGTCTTGCTCAAGACACCATTATCTTTTGTCTATTCCACACTGACACAAGATGTTAATAGGAAAAAGTGGGGTGGGGGAGGTGGGCAGCAGAGGGGTTACATGAGAATTCTTTACTTTCCCTTCAATTTTTATGTAAACCTAAAACTGCTCTAGAAAATAAAGTCTGCTAAAAGTCCCTAAAACTCCTACACGCTAAAAGTCTACTAAACATCTCTAGCATTACAGCATTTACTTCAGCACCTATACCACTGCATTTTAAGTACTAAGCAAACAAAATTAAACACTTCATGGCATATTGCCTTCTAGAAGAATATGGTCTTTGGGGGGGGAAACCCTCAATTTTAATCAATAATGTTCAAAAGGAGAAATATACTCACATTACTGAATTGAGGTGTAGAATAAGTAGTGTTGTCTTATGTAAGTATAATAACTGGTATTCTATGGTGATGGCTGTTTTTCACAAAATGCCCTGAATAACAGAGTGAACTAATAGCCCAGGACATTCTAGTCCTTAGCTAATACAACATTTCTTTGATGTTTACGATTTCTGTTACATAAAATATCCAGCATAACCTTAATGTAAAATAATAGTTTTATCAGTTTATATTTACTCAAATATAGGAAAAATTAGAATTCCAAAGAGTTACATGATTTTTAGCTCACCAAATAGATGTAGAAAGTTTTACACTGGCCTCTCCACAAAGAATGTGTCCACTCAGTGGCCTAGGTGTGGAGGGCAAAGTGGATGTGTGTAAACAAGATCACCAATAGCACTCAGGAATTTTTCCAATCCATATCCCACTTCACTTATATGCACTTAAGGCATGTTTGTTTGCTTTCATTTACTCACTTATCTTTAGTTCTTTATCAAGAGGCTAAGTGTGGTAGGACGTGCACACTATTAATGGAAGAAATCTCCAAAACTTTATACAGGTAGTCTTAGATGAATTGAATAGCAGCATTCCAAGCTAGGGTCTTTTAATGCTCTTTTTAAGTTTTCATTTAAATTTCAGTGAGTTAACATATAGTATAGTAATAGTTTCAAGTCTACAATATAGTGATTCACAAGCTGTTGTCTTTTAAAGCAGATATTGTTGTGTGGCATTCTTAACAAGAGAAGTCTTCATTCCTGAGCAGGTTGGATGACCTGCTTCTCCATTTCCATGTAATCTACATGCAAGGAAGTTTGTATCAGATACATGAAGATGTTTTTTCCATACTGTCTCTAGTAACTTCTAGCCAAATGCAAAGTAAACTAAATACATTAAGAGCTCATCCAACTTGGAATGTATTGTATTCAGAAAACAACCTTCAAACTAGGAATTCCCAACGCTGGTGGTCCTACAGAATCTTTCTGGAGGTTCTGTGAGGTCAAAACTACTTTTGTAATAAAGATGTTTTTCACTCTTTTCATTATATTGACTTTGAATTGATAGCTCAAAATAAATAGCAGAGCAGTTGGTTCCAGTGACTCAGATTGTAGGAGAGATTATGCTCAAAGAAATGTGCAAAGAAATATTTTGAAATTTTGGAATGCATATTACTCTACTGAAAGAATGCTTACTATTTTATCATTAGTTTTCATATGTCAGAATTGGATTTTCATTTTAAGGAATATGCTTTAGGTACTGGTCATCTGTCTTTATCCTATCAGCACTAACGAGTCTACTTTGACTTTTGTAATATCACTAATGCTATGACTGGAAGTGGTGTGTTGAAATTAAAATACGCCAACTTTATTCTACTTATTATTTAGTGGGAGAAATGTTTTCTTTATATTTCAAGACTGCATAAAGTTTGTAAAACATGACATTTTCCATTTACTATTTTTCTTGTTGTCAAAGTAGCTTAACCATGACAACAGGGAAAAATCATGAACTTATTTTTACTAGGAATATGTAAAATACTTAAACATTTTTTACATTTAAACACTTATCCTAAGGTGCCAGTTAACTCCTCTTTTCTCTTGTCTTCAGCAATTTAGTTACTGCCGCAAATGCTGATTATTCCAGACAGCAGTCATCAACATTATTCAGAGGAAATTAATGGAAGTTTCTTGAATTATCTGGAAAGATATGGCTATAGGTCCAGTTACATAATAATCAAATTTATAGTAGACAAATGCAGGAATTTTGGAGCTCAGAAGCTTAAATATAATTCAACAAACAATGAGGTGTCCATATCTGTTTCCAAAACAGTTTTAGAAACATTGCAGTTTTGGAATCCCTTAAGGTTCTTTGAAACTTTCATGGGAATGTATCCAATAATCATGCTCATAGGTTATACATGCAAAAGTTCATTTACAAATCCATATAAATCTTTTCTTAAAATGAAGGGTATATATTTCAGTATAAGGTTTTCTATTTGAATCTCATTCAATGGAAGAAAGATTTATTTTCTATTCCAGGAAAGAAGCCCATATAAAAGCTTTTAGGTACCTCTGACCTAAGGGTATTCATTCAAGAAGTTGCAGGGTAAGTAACTTCACCTGCATGCTTTTGTCATTTTGGAAATTATAATCTGGAAAAATATGTGTATTGTGGAAGAAAATATTTCTTCCTGTTATCATACATTACCCATCTTTCATTATAGCTCCTTTTAGAGATTTAGGGGTTCACTTTTAAATTTAAACAAATGAATATTACATTACAATATCTTTTCTTTCCTCTGTGGGAAGCTAAGGATTAGTCCTTTGATTTATTTGTTTGCCCTTCTCTTCATTTGTATTCATTTCTGTATTACTTTTTTGTAGTCTACTTGTTTATAAAACACCTTCTTGAAGATTTTTTCCACTTTATCAATTTCATTTTGAAATAACTACTTCTCTTACTAATTTTGGATATCTAATTTTTGTATTAATAACATGAACATTAGTTGTAATTGATTAATTAAGAATACTTACTGGTTTTTAAATATTCCATTAGTTCCTAACTTGTTTTTCCTTTTTTTTTTTTATTTTTGGATGCAGGTCATGGGGTTCTTAATAAAATTCCACCTTGTTGTGGAAACAGATTTTTGTCAGTGCCTGCCATACCATAGGCCATCTACACAGAGGACAGTCTTAATAACTGGGCTGAATTGCTAGAGTACAGAGCCAAGAGAGTTTCCAAATCATGTTTTTTGCTCTTTTTTTTTTTTTAAGTGGGCTCCATGCTGGGCTCATGATCCTGAGATCAAGACCTGAGCAGAGATCGAGTTAGATGCTTAACCCATTGAGGCACCCCCAAAACATGTTTTAATAAGTAAAATTGAGTAGTTTTGTACTGAATCCTCTTGTTCTTAATGTTTAAATTCCTTTAGAGAGCTTCATAATTTTAATCCCATTTCACCTTTGATTTTTATAACTAATGTTTTCATAATTTCCTTTTTTTTGGATTAAGAGAATAAGGAGAAATAACTGGATTTTTATACCTGTATTCAACATTAGTTGGATATTAAGCCTAGTGGCTTATGATATGTGATAACAGATTGGAACTTGGGGAGAAAATGGCAATTTTATTTCTTTGAGTTTCATGATGGTGGAATTCATTCCAATATCCAAAGGCAAAGAGGCACATAGCCCAGTGCTCTTAAAAAGCTTCTTCTGAAAGTTGACATCTGTTGTATGTTAATTGAGTAAAATGAAATAGGAAAGGAGGGATTGTTGGTTCCCTGGGTACTTTATTAGTGTTCTCACTATTCAGATTCTCAAAGAAAAGTGGGGAATATGTATATCAGGTGATGATCAAATACAACTGCTGTTGTCGTGAAAATTAATATTGATATTAGGTGACAATGTTTTGTCTTCCTTTGATGTTAGACAAGATATTGTTATTCCCTGCACAAACATTTTAGTATATTACTAAGGTTAAAGCAACTTGAAGTCAGTTTTAATAAAGATCCATATCAAAACCCTTGTGAAACACTATTACAAATTAAACATCCTTAATGTTTTGTAACACGTCTTTATGAGACAATTCTACTCTATGGAAAGAGATGCTCTATATTGTCTTCAATTTGGATAAAATTAACACCAATTAAGTGTCCCTTATCAAGATGCCACACCATGAACACTTGTAATATTGCTGCCCCAGGTGATCCCATAGAATCCTGAAGTGTTCTCTCAGCTACAAACTTGCCATATGATATCATTGCTTTGATTCTGCAGTTGCTCTGGTACCCTGAACATATTCTCAGTATTAGTCCCTCAGGGCATAAATTAAGAAACACCAGCATTGTAGGATGTCAAGTGCTTAGCTCCCACTGGTCATGATGCTGGTTTAATTTATTGAAAAGAAAAGAAAACTAGCTCTGAGCTGGAATAAACTGTTTAATAGAATCCTTTGTATATAAATACCAATAATCATATAAGATTATCTGGGTTGAAACATTTTAAAGCAATGTCAATATTTTTTAGATTAAGGCATCAATGTCCATTTAAACTCCCAATTCTTGAGTATTTCAAAAGTTCATTGGGGCGCCTGGGTGGCTCAGTTGGTTGGGCGACTGCCTTCGGCTCGGGTCATGATCCTGGAGTCCCGGGATCAGGTCCCGCGTCCGGCTCCCTGCTCGGCAGGGAGTCTGCTTCCCCCTCTGACCCTCCTCCCTCTCATGCTCTCTGTATCTCATTCTCTCTGTCTCAAATAAATAAATAAAATCTTGAAAAAAAAAAGAAAAGTTCATTATATAGAGATAAAGCAATGAGATATTCTAGATTCAATTGATGCAATTAATACTCTTAAGAATTTTGGAATCACTGTTTGTATTCAATTGACTTCTTTTGTAGATACCCTAAAACTAATTTTTATTTGGCTTAATACTTACTTCTGTTTGTTTGCTTTAAGAACTAATCGGTATCTAAGTCACATACCACAAAATTCATTCATTTAAAGTGCTCAATTCAATGGTTTTTAGTAAAATCAGAGTTGTGCAACAATTACTATAATCTAATTTTAAAAGATTTGTCATCATCCCAGAAAGAAACTACCTACCCACCAGCAGCCATTGCCCATTCTCCCTTTACTAACCACTAATCTATTTTCTGTCTCTATGGATCTACCTATTTTGGACATTTCATGTAAATGGAATCATAGAACATATGACCTTTTGTGACTGGTTTCTTTCACTTAGTATAATGTTTTCAAGGTTCATCCACATTGTAGTATGGATCAGTTCTTTTTATGACCAAATAATATTCCATTATATGGACATACCACCTATCTTTCTCATTCTTCAGTTGATGAGTATTTGGGTTGTTTTCAGTTTTTGGCTATTATGAAAATGGTGCTATGAATATTTATATACAAGTTTTTGTGTAGATGTAGGTTACTTCCCTTGGAATTACTGGATCATATGACAATTCTTAATGTTTACATTTTTAAGGACTGTCAAACTACTTCCAAAAATGGCTGCAATATTTTATATTCTCACAAGCAATGTTTGGGGGTTCCAATTTCTCCACATTCTCACCAACACTTGTTAGAGTCCATCTTTTTCATTATAGCTATCCTGGTAGAGGTGACATGGTATCTTATTGTGGCTTTGATTTGAATTTCCTAATAACTAATGATGCTGATCATGTTTTCATATACTAAAGGGTCACTTGCACATTTTCTTGGGAAAAATATATATCCAGATACTTTGCCCATTTCTAATTGGGTTATTTGTTTTTGTTTTGTTTTTGTATATTCTGGACACAAGTCCCTTCTCAGATATAGGATTTGCAAGTATTTTCTCATTATGTAGTTGTCTTTTCAAATTCTCGGCACTTTTACTTAAAGCATAAAACAAATTGGTTTCATCAAAATTTTCTGTTTTTGTGTTTTGGTTTTACATATTTCAATGCAATAGAGATTTACTACCATATTTTGTCCTAAGAGTTTTATAGTTTTAGGTCTTATATTTAGATGTATAGTACATTCTGAGTTCATTTTTATAAACGAGGTGAGGTGAGATAGGGGTTCAACTTCAATGTTTTGCTTGTGGATATCTAGTTGGCCCAGAACTATTTGTTGAAACGATTATTCTTTCTTATTGAAATAACATGCCAATATCCAGTTAACCACAAATGTAAGTTTCTTTCTGGTCTGTGGACACAAATTTTATTCCATTGAGCTAAATGTGTATCCTGCCAGTTAAAAATTGTGAATCCTATAGTTTTTGAGTAAGTGTTAAAACCAGGAAGTGCCAGTTCTCCAAATTTATTATTCTCTTCTAATTCTTCTATTGTTTTCATACTTTTTTTTTTTTTTTGGTTAAGAATGTTGAGGTTTATTACAGATTTATCCACATGTGCCTCCAAAACTGGCACTAAAGAACAACCACTTGGAAATTATTCTGGCTTTTGTTGCTGAGGCAAAACTGCCTCTGGAGAAATGATTGGTTCAAATCATTGGAAATGTTATTATCATTGCTTGCACTATAAGGCTTTCATAGAGAAAATGGTCTCCAGGTTTCCAAAAATACTGTTTCCTTAAAATGGGAATATCTCAGATCTGAACCTTGTGGGGATTAAACCAATGTATTTATAAGCAGAAATTATACTTTTTGCTCTAAAAAACTTAAGTCACAGATTAACCTTATATTGACAACAATTGTATTGTCACCTTAGCTCATTAGAAAAGTTATAGTTTATAGAACCTCAAAGGTCAATAAATTATTTCAGCAGTGTTTCTATCCAGTGCTAGCTTCACTTTTCTCAAGCATCTTAACAACTGTCCAGGAGACACTGAAGCTACTTACTTTACATGGAAAAAACGTGGTAGAAATTTAGCGACCAGTTTCATGAAGCTTGAAAATTCTATGAAATTCAATGATATATGTATAAAAAAGTCAGTGAGGAAACAAATAATTCTGGTAAATCGCACTTATCACAGCTTATAAAATCACATTTTATATTCTATCAAAATGAGATCATATTAGATCATAAATAGATATTTAAATAAAATGAGATCTCAATTTTTGAATACCTTGGTAATAATTTGAAGTCACTGAATTTAAATCATTCAATAATTTCTATATAGGTAGGAATGCATTATTACATTTAAAGACTTGAAGTTAACGTTAACATTGAAAAATAGGTGGAATCATGTAACACAAACTATAAACTTCTCAAAATGCAACCACTTTCGATTAGAGATCAGTGAGTGAAGTTTTAGTAAAATATTCCTATTGATTTTTGCCTTTTTTTTTTTTAAGGAGAAGAGCATATTGTATAATCCTTAATAAAATGGTTCAGAATACTTCAGTTCCAATTATAAATATCTGTACAAGATTTAGTCTGTTAATTATTTGAAGTTGGCAAGTTGTCACACCCACTCATTGCTTACAAAGGCTCTGCATTACATGAGTTGGATTTAGGGAATTTGTGAATAGGATATTTACTTGAATTTGTGCCATCATTCCTTCTTACCTTCATCAAATTCCAGCCTGGAGAGATTATAAAGACATCCCACTGTGGATGCCCTGGAGCAGAGTTGGACCAGATTTGCCAGGAGGACTTGCCAGAATACTCCATGCTCAACCTGTCAGTTAAATTTCTGTGACAGGAATCAGTCCTGTTCAGTTGCTAATGGAAGGATGTATCAAAACTGATTATCAACTGTTTTCAGTTAGATTTAGATAAAGATTTATAATACAAGTAAAAATAGGATTTATGTACTGCCATGTGCAACATCTAACAAGCTTTCCTTTTCTAGCCTTTGTATTATTTTCCTTTCTTTGCAATGGTAGAAATGAGTATTTTCCAGAAATTGCAGCCTTTTTTTTTTTTTTTTCTGGCTGAAATCATTGTCTCCATATTACCAAGGCTTGGACTATAGCTTGGACCTTGTTATATTGCCAGTTTGACCAGATTATAAAGATACGGTTTGAACACATTTTTCTTGAATCATAAATTTTTGGGAATCTACCCAGGTTTTAGCCAGACTGCCTGGAGCTTTGACAGAGTAGCAGTAGGAACAAAGCAATTATTCTCTACTCACAATATATGTTGAATTGGATTTATCTAGCATATAAAAGTTTTAGGATACTATTGATACAGAATTTTTTAAATTACAGCCTACTTTCTTGGCAAAGACTTAACAAGAGGGGAAGGGCATCTGTTGCTTTAACCCATCAATCATCCATTTATTCTTATTTTTAATATGTAAACACTATTCCAAGCACTAGAAATATACACATGAATAAAATGAATATCTTTTCTGCATGCAATTTACATTCCAGTGGAGAGAGACTAAGCTAATATATAAATCATATAACTGTTAGAAAAAAAATCAGTGTTCTTGCTTTGGGAACAGGTTGCAATATTAAATATGGAGTCTGGTCTCAGATGTGAGTAAATACATGAAAGATGTTAATCATTCAAATATCTGTTGAAAGAAGATTCTAGGCAGAAGGAAGAATCAGTAGAAAGCCCCGGATGGGAATGATGATAAAATAGGGAAAGAAACCAGATGATATATGACCAAGCACTACATACTGATGCAACTATGTACATTCTTGAGCAGGTGAAAGAAAATGGGATCTAGTGCACAGCTGGGGGCAGAGAAAGTTTAGTATTTATATAAATTGTGTGTATATAGACACACCCCATATATATGTATACACATGCTCATACAATATATGACTACACCATTATCAAGAAGTTCACAGTCTATAAGAGAAACAGAAAATGACCAGTACAGTTTGATAAGTATATAAATAACAGTTATAACTGAGTATCTAAGGAAAGCTACATCATTCAAGCATGGGTAATTGTATTGACTTCTACTCACAGATTATTCCAAGGATGAGCATCATCAGTATCATCTGGGGACTTGGCAAAATGCAAAAATCTTGAGGCTTACCTGAGACCAACTGAATTATTTGCATTTTAACAGGACACTAAGGTAATTCATAAAGATGTTAAAATTTAAAAAGCTTGTTTTAAAGGATTTTACGAGTAGGGTGGTCCATTCCAGAGAGAAGATAGAATGTAAGTAAAGGCCTTGGAAAAGAAAAAAAGAGAACATGCCCACCACTGCTACCACCAAACCCTCTGTGTTGTATGCTGAGAACTGCAGAAAGTTCAGGGTTGCTGGAGGAACAAAACAAAACAAAAAAACCCTGTAGTTACCCTGGGAGGAGGTAATGTGAGAGAGGAAAATAGAAGAGGGTTTATGGGCTAACCTGGTCACTAAGATACATTCTGTAGCTACTAGAGGCTATTAAGGGATTTGTCTAGTGGGGCAATATGGTCTGCATTTTAGCCAAGTCCTTGAGGTAACCAGATGAGGACTTAAGAAGGCCTGGATTACACCTTGGGCACTTTCCATTGTACTTAAAGCATCCTTGAAGTTACTTAAAAGTTTTTTTTTTTTACTGTAAATTTTATGAGAGCATGGCACAGATTTAGAAAATGTCAAAACTTCTAAACATAAAAGTTTTATGTTTAACATGAGATATGTCATACTCACAATATTATAAGGATTTATAAAAGCTAACTAAACTTTTTAAAGTCTACAGAATGTTCTATCAGAGTGATGGACTATAATTAAATGTAATACTTTTAGTAACCATTCAGGTCAATCTTTTTCATGATCATAATGAAAAATATTTGTACTAAGAGCTTTTATGTTTTTCTGGTATTTTTCAGACCTTTCACTAAATGATAAATAAAAAACCATCATTTTTGGTATACATTTCCAAAACCGATCACAAAACTTATTTACTCCAGGTACTCTAATTGTGAATATAACTTTTATGTATTATAGTATCATACTGTACTCAAACTTTTTTTCATGTAGTTGAACTGCAATATTCCTTAAACTAATAATACCAGTCTGTGATTAAGCTTTCTAAGTAGTTACCATATATCCCATATTATTATTCATATATTGAAATCTATAATGAAAGCATACAAGCTAAAAATTATGCCTTAAAGAAAAAAATTTCAAAGATAATATTTCTCAAGTCATTTAGGAACTGTCCTTGGAACTCACACTGTAATGCCAAATAAGTGCTGTTTAGCCAAGTAGATATTTAGGAAAGAGGATTAAAATGTGAATCAAGCTGAGGTTCCAGAATATTATTAGGCAAACATTATTATTAGCTTATTACTTTATATGATCAAGAGAAAAATTAGTATATAATTGCACTCACATATTTTTGTCACCTTTACCTATTAAATTGATAACACTATTGATTTGAATAACTAACTTTAGGTAAAATATGATTAAAATGCAACATAAGCCTAACATATTAACAAATATATGTTATATTAACAAATGCAGACAAAATTAGAACTGCAGAAATGTAACAGTTCCATAAAAATTTTTTAATTCAATATTTATCTATATAAAGTGGAAACTAAAAAAAGTGAGGGCTGCAAAGATCTATGAAAGTTTAAGAAGGGAGAACTTTTATGGTAAAAAGTAAACTTAGATTATATAAAAGTAGTTATATTAGGTGTATATGAACTTAAAAATTGTGGGTGTCAATAAAATGGGTATTACTAAAAATGTCTGAATGTTTGAAATTTAGAAACAATATTTGTTAATTTTTATATACTTTAACAAAAATAATTGATAAAAAGAGCTTATAGAATGGTATTACCCCCATGAGGGTATGAAGAAAATAGCTTTTTTATTCTCCCTGGAAAATAATACCAACTTAACTATATATAATTCTTTCTAATGTTTAAAGTGATTTAACTTGAATAACACTGGCCTAAGGGATTAGGGAATTGGGACCAGGTTTTTAGGAGTATTCTGACTTTGTACATAATAAGGAAGATTTGATTACCCTTACAATTTTGTTAAATACTAAAATTATTTTTTATGGTACAATAGAGCAGAAATCTGCTTGGAGAGGCAAGATTTTTGTCTTAAAGTTGCATATGCATGGAAATCTCCATAAGATTTTGAAATATTCCATTGAAGGAATAGGGTTGCTAGCAATTATTGTGAGGAAAAGGATGGTAAAACTAAAAATACTTCATGTTTAAATTGGAGAAACTCAATAATATTTGAAGAAGATATATTTTTATTTCAAAGCCAAGAACTCACACCTTGTTCAGAGTGTGCCAGGGTCCATTGCTTAAGCTTGCATTTCCAGAAACTTGATATTGTTTATGAACCAAGAGTTGAAGGAGACTCTTGCACACAGGGTTGTCCTTCAACTCACAAGGCTTGAGCATTACAACTTGTAACTACAGAGAGAGAATAAAATTTCAGTAGGATTAGATCATCACGTGTGCTGCACTTCTTGAAAATGTCTAATTTCTGATTCTACCATTTCTGTTACATTCTAGGCATCACCTTAGATTAAGTCTTGCTCTATCTTTAAAGTGACTTCCACATTTTAGTTTTATGTGCTCATTTTACTGCATTAGCATTCCCAGTCACGATGATGCCATACGGTAGCTAAGCATTACTCATAATTGCAGGACTCAGAGTAACTCTAGACTTTAAAGATTTATTTATTTTATGGGGAGGTGGCAGAGGGAGAGAGTCTTAAGCAGACTCCACGCTGAGCATGGGGCCTGATGCAGGGCTCGGTCTCAGGACCCTGAGGTCATGACCTAAGCTGAAATCCAGAGTCAGATGCTGAACCAACGGTGCCAACCAGGTGCCACAAGAATTACTCTAGATTTTAATCATGATTATGCTTCTAATAAAACAAGTTTAGATTAGTTAACATATATTGAATACTTACTGCATACCCAGTACCACACTATGTGCTTTATATGTAACATCTTACTTCATCTTCTTAACAAGCCTGTAAAATAAGTGCTAGTATTATAACCCTTCTAAACAAGAGGAATTTGAGACTCTCTGCATAAGAAACTTGCTGTATTACACAAATAAAAAAAATTAATGACAGTTTCATTTCAAAGCTTAAAGTCACATTTCAAAATGAAACTTTTAAAATAATTACCTTATATCAGAAAAAAGGAAAATGTCAACTAATTTTTAGGAATACAAGGAATGTTTAGCAAGATGTAAATTTTATAAAATAATTCAATTAAAAATAATTCAATAAGATTTAATTAAATACATCAAAAAATTTAGAAAAAAATTTAAATATCCCATTATAAATATATATAAACATATATATTATAAATAAATATAAATATAAAATTCTTAGAAATAAATCAAATAAAATGTAGTATACAATTTCTAATGAATAAGGATGGCCTAAAAAATTTTAAACATACTATGTTCATGGAAATTAAAACATTAAATATTGAAATGTCAAATTATCCTATAGAATATAATTCTGGGCTAAATACAAATCAGGTGGCTCATGGAAACATGAATAACTGTGTTGTTTCCAAAATTATGAAGAATCAATAATACCTTTTATATTTCTGAGGAACAAATGCTAGAAGAGAGCCTACCCTATTACATATAAAGGTTTATAATGCAGGCCCTAGAAATTCATAGGATAAAGGGACAAATAAAGTAAGCCCCAAAAACAGATCCATAGATTTCATAGAGGAAATTTGATGCACAGAATATATAGAATTTTTATATCTGACAAATTTGATATATTTCCTCTATATAGAAAAGTAGATTGCATATCTATCTTACCTCCTACATAAAAATTAACCCAGGGGCACCTAAGTGGGTTAATTAAGCATCTGACTTCATTTTGGCTCAGGTTGTGATCTCAGGGTCTTAAGATCAAGCCCTGCGTCAGGCTCCATGCTGAATGCAGAGTCTGATTAAGACTCTCTCTCCCCGCCCCTCCCCCCTTGCTCGCTTGCTCTCTCTCTCAAATGACAAATGCAAAACTTTAACAAATTTTAGTACAAAATACAGATTAATATTTCTCTAAACTGAGTAAGGAAGTATTTTTAGCATTTTTAAATACATTCTAATATAAGAAAATATTGACAAATTTTATTTAACAAAATATTCCTCAAAGATATCTTAAATAAAATGGAAAAATAAGTTATAAAGTTGATATATACTAGGTGGAGACACTTTATATTCATCCTTTGTTATAAGTGTTCCAAGATTATAATGTAATAATGTACAGATGAGAAAAAAAGGAAAATCTCCAAATAGAATGAGTGTAAATTGGAATAAACACAAAAGAAAAACATTAAAGATGTATCAAATATGTTATTAATCAGATAGGCAAAGTTTTAGTATCTCACAACTTGTAATTGTTCATGAGAGGTAAATTACTAAACCATTTTAGGAGACATGATGGTATAATCTTATAAAATTAAACATTATAAAGTTATAACTTAGTAATTCTCCTCCTAGTTGTCTCAAAAGAAAACTTTGCCCATATGCATCGGGAGGTATATACAAGGATATTCAGAGCAACACAAGGCTACAAACTAACACTGATGGACAGGAGGGTGGTTTAATATCATAGCATATTTATGCAGTGCTATAATGCAAAACATATACAACCAATAGACTACAATGAGACATAAATAAGTTTTAGCAACTGAATTAAAAAACAAGTATCTAAACATTGCATACAGCATGATAACCAAATTTTTGTATATTGAAGTTTAAATATTAAAAACTAAAGGAAACATTACATTTTTATTTGCACATATACATACACTTAGCATATGTGTATGTATATACACATGTTATGTTTAAATATATCTAAATATATATATTTATACATGTTAAAACTATATATTTTCAAAATCATGGGAATAGTAAGTACAAGTTCCAGTATAGTGACTGACTTAGGGGAGGAAAGGGTAGAAAAGGAGAGTGCCTAAATAGAAAGGATTTGTTCAAATACTCTAGACTCCGTATAGATGTTTATTTTATTGAATACATGTATTAATTGTTATTGAAAGTAAATGAATATTCTCATATACTCATGTATATATACAAAAGAAACTCATGCATAAGAGTGTGTCATACAATAGTGCCTTCAAACAACACTTTAGACTAGATGGACATAACAGATATACACAGAATATTCCATCCCCAAAAAACAGAATATACATTCTTTATAAGTGCACATGGAACATTCTCCAGGATAGATCACATGTTAGGCCACAAAACAAGTCTCAGTAAATTTAATAAGTTTGAATCATATCATGCATCTTTTTCAACCACAGTGGTATGAAATGAGAAATCAATCACATGGAAAAAAATACAAACATGTGGAGGTTAAAGAACATGATACTAAACAACAAATGCATCAACAAACAACAAGGTAAAAATTAAAAAAATAGGTGGAGGAAAATGAAAACACACAGTCCAAAAACTTTGGGACACAGAAAAAGCAGTTTTAAGAGGGAAATATATAGCAATACAGGCCTAGCTCAAAAAATAGGAAATATCTCAGATAATATAAACTTACATTTAAAGGAACTAGGAGAGGAAAAAAAAAAAAACTCAAGGTGAGTAGAAGGAAGAAAATAAGGATCGGAGCAGAACTAAATGACATAAAAACTTTTTTAAAAAATAGAAAAGATCAATGAAACCAGGAGCTGGTTCTTTGAAAAGATAACATTAATCTTCAGCCAGACTAAAAAAGAAAAGAGGACCCAAAATAAAAACAAAGACAAGTAAAAACTAACACCAGAGAAATACAAAGGACTAAAGGGACTACTATGAAAAATTGTAGGCCAACAAATTAGACAACCTAGAAGAAATGAATAAAGTCCTAAAAGTATATAAACTTCCAACACTGAATCAAGAAATAGAAAACCTGAATAGACTTATTACTAGTAACAAAATGGAATCAGCAATCAGAAAAATACCAAAAATAGATTTCCAGGACCAAATAGATTCCTATATGACTCCTACCAAACATTTAAAGAGCTAATACCTATTGCCCTCAAGTTATTTCAAAAAATAAAAAAGGAAGGAAAGCTTCCAAATACATTCTACAAGGCCAGCATTACTCTGGTACCAAAACAAAGACACCACAAAAAAAGAAAACTACAGGCCAATATCCCTGATGAACATAGATGCAAAAATCAACAAAATATTAGCAAACCAAATCCAACAATACATTAACAGGATCATTCATCACAATCAAATGGGATTTATTACAGGGATGCAAGGATGGTTCAACAATTGCAAATCAATTAACATGATATACCACATCAACAACACAAAGGATAAAAACCATACCATCTCAACCAAAGCAGAAGCAGCATTTGACAAAAGTCAACATCTGTTCATGATAAAAACTCTCAACACAGTGGGTTAGAGGGAACATAACTCAACATAATAAAGTCCCTCTATGAAAAACCTACAGCTAACATCATACTCAAAGGTGAAAAATAGTTTTTTCTCTGAGATCAGGAACAGGACAGGGATATCCACTCTTTCCACTTTTATTCAACACCATACTGGAAGTCCCAGCCCTGGTAATTATATTAAAAAAAAAAAAAAGAAAAAGAAAAGCCATCCATATTGGAAAGGAAGACATTAAACCACTGCTATTTGCAGAAGACATGATACTATACAGAAAACCCTAAAGACTCCACCAAAAAACTATTAGAATATATGAATTCAGTAAAGTTGCAGGATACAAAATTAATATCCATAAATCAGTTGCATTTACAAACACTAAAAATGAAGCAGTAGAAAGAGAAATTAAGAAAACAATTTCATTTACAATTGCACCAAAAAGAATAAAATACCTAGGAATAAATTTAACCAAGGAAGTGAAAGACCTGTATTCTGGAAACCATAAAACAATGATGAAAGAAATTAATGGTGACAGAAACAAATGGGAAGGTATCCCATGCTCATGGATGGAAGAATATTGTTAAAATGTCTATACTACCTAAAGCAATCTCCAGATTCAATGTAATTCCTATCTAAATACTAACAGCATTTTTCACAGAACTAAAGAAAAAAATCCTAAAATTTATATGGAACCACAAAAAACCCCAAATAGCCGAAGTGATCTTAAGAACAAAACTGGAGGTATCACGTCCCTCAGTGGAGCAGACTTCTAAAAGTTCCGATTTTGTACTCTGCTGCTCTATCACTTGCCAGAAGTGATAGAGTGAGGCCCCCTCCCCCACGGTCTATCTTCCCGAACATCGCCTCGGATTCACTTCTCTGCACGTCCTACTTTCCAGTAGGAAAAGTGGTCACTTTTCTGTTCAGAGAGTTGCTGCTATTCTTTTTTTTGATCTCCTGTTGAGTTCATAGGTGTTCAGAATGGTTTGATCCCTATTCAGCTGAATTCCTGGGACCAGACGAAATTTAGGTCTCCTACTCCTCTGACACTTGCTCCTCCCATTGCCCATTTTTAAATTATATATATTTATTTATATTATTTTTTGGTGTTGAGTATATATATTATTTATTGTATACTAATCCCTTATCAAATATGCCATTTGCAAAAATCTCCTCCCATTTACTAGGTTGCCTTTTTTGTTTTGTTGATTGTTTCCTTTGCCGTTCAGAAGCTTTTTGATATAGTCCCAGAGGCACTTTCCTCTAACAAACCAAAATACACCCAAAATCTAGTGTGTGGCACTGATCTATGCACCAGCCTGATCATATTTGAACACACTCTGTTTTTTGTTTGTTTGCTTGTTTGTTTTTATCTTTTTCTTTTTTTCTTTCTTTCCCTTTCTTTTCCCCTGTTTCAGGTCTCTTCTGATTTGTTTAGTGTATATTTTTCTGGGGTCGTTGTTACCCTGTTAGCATTTTGTTCTCTCATTCATCTATTCTCCTCTGGACAAAATGACAAGATGGAAAAAATCACCACAAAAAAAGAACAAGAGTCAGTACTGACTGCCAGGTACCTAATCAATATGGACATTGGTAAGATGTCAGAACTAGAGTTCAGAATGATGATTTTAAAGATACTAGCTGGGCTTGAAAAAAGCATGGAAGATATTAGAGAAACCCTTTCTGGAGAAATGAAAGACCTAAAATCTAACCAAGTTGAAATCAAAAAGGCTATTAATGAGGTGCAATCAAAATGGAGGTTCTAACTGCTAAGATAAATGAGACAGAAGAGAGAATTAGTGATATAGAAGACCATATAATGGAAAATAACCTGAGAAAAAGAGAGATAAACAACTACTGGATTATGAGGGCAGAATTCGAGAAATAAGTAATACCATAAGATGAAACAATATTAGAATAATTGGGATCCCAGAAAAAGAAGAAAGAGAAAGAGGGGAAGAAGGTATATTGGAGCAAATTATAGCAGAGAATGTCCCTAATTTGGGGAAGGAAACAGGCATCAAAATCCAGGAGGCACAGAGAACCCCCCTCAAAATCAATAAAAATAGGTCAACACCCTGACATCTAATAGTAAAACTTATGATACTCAGAGACAAAGAGAAAATCCTGAAAGCAACTTGGGACAAGAGATCTGTAACCTACAATGGTAGAAACATTAGATTGACAACAGACCTATCCACAGAGACCTGGCAGGCCAGAAAGGACTGGCATGATATATTCAGAGCACTAAATGAGAAAAATATGCAGCCAAGAAAACTATATCCAGCTAGGCTGTCATTGAAAATAAAAGGAGAGATAAAAGTTACCAGGACAAACAGAAACTAAAGGAATTTGCAAACATGAAACCAGCCCTACAAGAAATATTGAAAGGGGTCCTCTAAGCAGAGAGAGCCTAAAAGTAACATAGGCCAGAAAGGAACACAGACAATATACAGTAACAGTCACCTTACAGGCAATACAATGGCACTAAATTCCTATCTTTCAATAGTTACCCTGAATGTAAATGGGCTAAATGCCCCAATCAAAAGACACAGGGTATCAGACTGGATAAAAAACAAGACCCATTAATATGCTGTCTGCAAGAGACTCATTTTGGACCCAAAGACACCCCCAGATTGAAAGTGAGGGGATGAAAAACCATTTACCATGCTAATGCACATCAAAAGAAAGCTGGGGTGGCAATCCTTATATGAGACAAATTAAATTTTAAACCGAAGACTATAATAAGAGATGAGGAAGGACACTATATCATACTTAAAGAGTCTATCCAACAAGAAGATCTAACAATTATAAATATCTATGCCCCTAACATGGGAACAGCCAATTATATAAGCCAATTAATAACAAAATCAAAGAAACACATCAACAACAATACAATAATAGTGGGGGAATTTAAAACCCCCCTCACTAAAATGGACAGATCATATAAGCAAAAGATCAACAAGGAAATAAAGTCTTTAAATGACACACTAGACCAAATGGACTTCACAGACATATTCAGAACATTCCATCCCAAAGCAACAGAATACACATTCTTCTCTAGTGCCCATGGAACATTCTCCAGATCACATTCTAGGTCACAGATCAGGTCTCAACTGGTACTAAAAGACTGGGATCATTCCCTGCATATTTTTGGACCACAATGCTTTGAAACTAGAACACAATCACAAGAGGAAAGTCGGAAAGAACTCAAATACATGCAGGTTAAAGAGCATCCTACTAAAGAATGAATGGGTCAACCAGGAAATTAAAGAAGAATTAAAAAAATTCATGGAAACCAATGAAAATGAAAACACAACTGTTCAAAATCTTTGGGATGCAGCAAAGGCAGTCCTAAGAGGAAAGTATATAGCAATACAAGCCTTTCTCAAGAAACAAGAAAGGTCTCAAGTACACAACCTAAC
>NC_138381.1:7810091-7900041 GCF_054177405.1 Leptonychotes weddellii | reverse complement strand
AAAAGACATGTATCATATGATCTCACTGATATGAAGAATTCTTTTTTTTTTTTTTTTAAAGATTTTATTTATTTATTTGACAGAGAGAGAGACAGCGAGAGCAGGAACACAAGCAGGGGGAGTGGGAGAACGAGAAGCAGGCTTCCTGCCGAGCAGGGAGCCCGATGTGGGACTCGATCCCAGGACTCTGGGATCATGACCTGAGCCGAAGGCAGACACTTAATGACTGAGCCACCCAGGTGCCCTGATATGAGGAATTCTTAATCTCAGGAATCAAACTGAGGGTTGCTGGAGTGGTGGGGGGAGGGATGGGGTGACTGGGTGATAGACACTGGGGAGGGTATGTGCTATGGTGAGCACTGTGAATTTGTAGGACTGTTAAATCACAGACCTGTACCTCTGAAACAAATAATACATTGTATGTGAAGAAGAAGAAGAGGAAGATGAAGAGGAAGAAGAAGAAAAAAGCAGGAAGGGAAAAATGAAGGAGGGGAAATCAGAGGGGGAGACGAACCATGAAAGACTATGGACTCTGAGAAACAAACTGAGGGTTCTAGAGGGGAGGGGGGTGGGGGGATGGGTTAGCCTGGTGATGGGTACGTACTACATGGAGCACTGGGTGTTATACGCAAACAATGAATCATGGAACACTACATCAAAAACTAATGATGTAACGTATGGTGATTAACATAACATAATAAAATAAAATAAAATAGGGCAGAAGACATATACAGACATTTCTCCAAAGATACATACAGATGGTCAACAGACACATGAAAAGATGTTCATCATCACTCATCATCAGGGAAATGCAAATCAAAATCACAATGAGATACCATCTCACACCTGTCAAAATGGCCAAACTCAAAAACAGAAGAAACAACAAGTATTGGCAAGGCTGTGAGAAAAAGGAACTCCTGGGCACTGTTGGTGGGAATGAGAACTGATGCAGCCACTTGGAAAACAGTATTGGTAATTAAATATATTATCCATATTTATATTATATTATCCAATAAATTAAAGTATAATTAAAAAGAATTACCATAGGATCCAGTAATTCTACTACTATTCACCCAAAGAATATGGAAACACTAATCTAAAAAGATATATACACCCCTCTATTTATTAAAGCATTATTTACAATTGCCAAGATATGGAAGCAACTCCACGTATGTTCATTCATAAGTGAAAAGATAAAACAAGTGGTAGTATATATACATAATGGGATTTTATTCGGCCATAAAACGGATGAGATTTGCCATTCACAGCAACATGAATGGACCAAGAGGGTATTTGTGCTAAGTGAAGTAAGTCAAAAGCAAATACTATATGATTTCACTTATAGGTGGAATCTAAATGAATGCACAAAAAGCAGAATCAGACTTATAAATAAAGAGAAGGGTTGGTTGCCAGAGGGGAGGCAAGTAGGGGGATGGGCAAAATGGGTGAAGGAGAGTTGGAAATACAGGCTTCCTGTTATGCAACACGTCACAGATATAAAAGATATAGCATAGGGGATATAGTTAATTGTGTTGTGATAGCGTTGTATGGTGCCAGATGGGAGCTATACTTGGGGTGAGCATAGCCTAACATATAGAGGATTGAATCACTATGTTGGATACCAGAAACTAATGTGGCATTGGGATCAACTATACTCAATGTTAAAAAAAAAAATTTTTTTTTAAAGAATATCACCGAAAAACCGAATTTGTTTTTAAAAGGATTCTCTCATTTCAATCATTGTAAGTCAAACATTTTCTGCTTTGCTTTCAGCTTGATGATTTCCTGAATCAGATCTATAAGCTCCAGGGAACTCGAGATGAACAGAGACAAATGAAAACTTGGAAAGCAAACCCAGGCACTTACAAATTATTTCAGAAAATACGTTGATTTCAAGAATGAACCCTTCGGGGTGCCTGGGTGGCTCAGTTGGTTGGGCGTCTACCTTCGGCTCAGGTCATGGGATCAAGCTCCACATCGGGCTCCCTGCTCAGTGGGGAAACTGCTTCTCCCTCTCCCTCTGTCTTTCCCCACTGCTTGTGCTTGCTCTCTTTCTCTCTGTCAAATAAATACATAAAATCTAAAAAAAAAAAAAAAAAACCCTTAGATAAGAAAATACTGCTATCTTTTTTCCCATATTTTCTTATATATCAATAACATTTTCATTAGTTAGAAATATTAATGAAAGAAACTCAAAGTCACTTGATATTTCAATTGATGGACTTTTTAAAAAAAGATTTATTTGAGAGAGAGAGAGCACAAGCAGAGGGAAGAGGCAAAGGGAGAGGGAGAAGCAGGCTCCCGTGACTTGAGCCGAAGGCAGACACTTAACTGACTGAGCCACCCAGGCGCCCTGAATTGATGGACTTCTTAGCCTTTATTATTTTTTGTCCAATAAATGTTTCATGTTATGGTAAACACAATTTAAATGTCATTTAAAAACTAGTTCTAAAAGGTGTAAAATTTCTGAAAGGCAAAAGGATCTTCAGGGCAAAAGTAGGCAGAGGTGTCAAACAACATGATCTGTATTATAAGGAGACTGACAGAGCAAGCTAAGATTTACACTCATATTGATACAAATACTCTCAGAAAAGTAATAGATCACCTGTGATTAAAGCTATGGAAAAGCTATAAGTACCTCTGAGAAACTAAGAAGGCTTCTGGCTTTTATCTGGACCGTCATTTTGCAGTAAAATCATAGAAAAGTCCACCAGTGTTGAAAAGTATTTTATCTAGGTATAAATCAGGCTGCAATAAAGCTGTGATATCCCTGTGAGTGGTATGAACAAAATATGAACTTTTACTTAGAGGAATAGGTCTTTAAAATGTTTTTATATAGTATAGTTAACTACTTTATATTTAAGTTTAGTTTTTAAGATAAAGAAATTTACTTTAAAAAATCCCACTATGGAATCCTAGATAGCTACTTCCAAATGAAGCAGACTTGTAAAATGTAACAATAAATAATATACATGGTGTTTATCTCTCAATTAGTGGGGAAAAAATGAAACTTACTAATTGATTAGTGAATAAAGCTTACTTTTGTCTGACGAATTAGCTGTCTCTGTGTTTTGTTCACCCATCCTTCCCTTTTATCCCTGTTTCTTTCTCTAATGTTGGGGAAGGTATGACTAAGGGAGACTCTGAGATCTGGGGCAAAGAAGCCAGCTGTCAGCCTTATGCTGGCCCTTAAGCATGCACTGGTGGGTATTTGTTGGTCTGTATGGTGGGATCTAGTCCATTTTGTCCCTGGATGCTCTGAAGCACTGTGATGCTGAAATGTGAACTCTCTTCTTTTTGCTCAACATTCGTCTTTCTAAACTGGCCCCATCTTGGCTCTTTCTGGTACAACTTGAGTTGTATCCCAGCACATCCCCTATGAACCAACAGACTGAGTGATTCATACAATGGAACCTTCAGTGTGGGCCCCAGGATGGGCTCTCCTTTCAGCCACAACCCCTATGAGAACTGAATGCAGTTTTGAGAAGTTAAATATTAGCACCTCCCTCTGCCTGACCACGTTTCTCAGTTTTTCTGTAGTTGTGTCCCAGGTGAATATGGGACAACATGAGCTATCTTCCTCCTGAGATCCCAGATGCTTGTAAAAAACAAGAGTCTCCCCACCTCCCTCCCTCAATTCAGATTTATGTTCTGTAGCAGTTCCTTGCACACAATCCATACTGAAGCACATAAAGGAGAACTGAAAAAACTTTTCTTAAAATTGGGTTCCCAGAGCTAAAAAGAAGTGGGCTTTTCTATCCTCATTATATCATGTCCTTTTTTTACTCTAAAGCTCAACTATTGTGATAGGCAGATGAGGCAGCAATCTAGGATCTCAATACAGACTCTTATTGACAGCTACCACTTACAGGGCTACTGTATGCAAAGCATTATTCTAGGTGCTTCATATAGGTCAACTCATTTAATCTCCACAAGAGTTATGTGATGGGGCCTGTTATTATCCTCATGAACCAAATGAAGAAATGGAGGTACAGTTGGTTAAGTGGACAGGATTGTGGAAGAAAGCACACCCAGCTTTCTGGGTAAATCCTCCTCAGGACTGGGATTTGCATAGTGGACATTTGGTTTGTCCAGGTAATGGTTTTGGACTGTCAGTTGCCTCAATGATTTCCTTACTAAATGTTGGGAACAAAATTTTTGTTTTAATTCTAGCTTGCTATGCAGCAAATTAGTCCAAAACTCAGTGGCTGGAACAGCAGTGATTTCTCACTGTTCAGGTTTTGGTGGGTAGACTGTGCTGAAAAGTTGGTTTTCCCTGTGTGATATTGGTCTGTGGTTACATTGAACCGGGAGTCTGACTGTGGCTGGGATGTCCAAGATGGCCTCACTCAGATCCCTGGAGGGGCTGGGGTTTCTGTGGCCCAGGCATTTTCCCCCATGTCGTTCATTTCTCACCACTCGGTAGCACAGTCTGTGCTTCTTAAATGGTAGCTAGTTCCCAAGAGGTAGCATGATTGCAGCTTTATACTCTAGGCTCTTGCTTGCCCGCATACTCATCCTTCTTTCAAAGAAAGGGTCAAGTTTGCTGTCAATTAGCTCTTCTCCCACAGCCTCACCATAGAATATTGGGAAAGTAGAGGCCTCTTTTCATTTTTAACTCTTTATTTTAATTCAACCTGGTGGTGATTTTCCTGGTAGTACCCCCTTTAAACCCTTAAGAGTTTTATATGAACCTTATCAGTACTTACTACAGCTATGTCCCACAAACCATAGCTACCGTCCTTTTGAGACAGATTTCTCTCTTCTTGGTGCTTGTCAGGCTGCTATACATAATACTCTTAAGATTTTTATATTCTTTGTCTACCTATGAACTGCTATTAAGGCCTGCCTTAAGTCTTTTTTAGTTCTTAATAAAAGGTGTTATTGTCAATTTGATTTTATCTGCACCTGGAGACAATCTTACTTTGAGACTCCCTTCTCTATTTCCTGTAAAATCTGCATGAAAACTAAATCAATGTTTAGCTTGTTTTTCCTCATACAACTGCTTATCATACATGGCTAACAGAAGACATTTGTCACTTTAACATTCTTCCTGGAAATCTTGTTAGTTAGGCTCACAAGTTTGGTACACGGTGTTAGATTTTCCATGTTCTCACAGGTAACACGACCGCTAATGGTTACAACCATGCATTACACTGAGTCTCCTTTTCTCCAGCCTCCAGTAACAATCTTGTCCCCAATCTTGCAGCCATCACCGACAATCTCTTTGCTGTCCTTTTGGCATTTACTTTTCCATGGTCCCTAATCCAATGCCACCGATTTTAGGGTTTTGTTATGGCAGCACCTCACTTCCAGGGACCAATGTATGTTTGAGATAGTTCTTGATGCAAAATGAATTACCCAAATATTTAATTGCCTACAAAATTTATAAGTTGTTTATCACAGTTCTGTGGGTTTGCTGGGTTCAGTGGGATGGTTTTCTGTTTTAAATGGAGGTGGCTGTGGTTACTCCAGCAGCACATTCCACAGAGAGATCACTGGGGCCAGAGTGTCCAAGATGACCTCACTCCCATCTCTGATACCTTACAGGGGTTGAGGAGTGGCAATTTGTTGGCTAGGCCTCTGGTTGGCTTCAAGTAGTCAGGCTTGAGTTTCTTCACATGGATGTTGACTTTCAGGAAGATTCCTGGGGAGTCACACAATCTACCCCCCTCCAGATTCTACTGGTCAAAGAGGGTCAAAGGGCCATTCCAGAGTATGTGGATTTATTCAAGAGAAGAGGAAACTGGCCCCATGGCTTTATGGAAAGAGCCATATGCACACACAGGGATGTCCTAGAAGTTGTTGCCATTCATCTTTGCAGACAATTCACCACAAATACAGTAACCTCTGATTTGTTTTGCTTGCACTCATATTCCTCCAACTAGATCAGAAGACAGACTTTGCTATTTATCATTTCTGTGACCTTGAGCGTGTTACTTGTAATAGAACACTCCCTCAAAGACTGAAATAGTATACGAGAACCATCTGACCTCATACCTGACTTTAATAAATATTTAACAAATAGAGGTTTATTCACCTCCCTGTACTTTTTAAGAGATAATTTCCCTCAGAACAAATACATTTAGAAAGTAAATTTTCTGTGCAAAAAGGAAAGTGCACTTTTTAAGAAATCTTGGAAATGCCTCACAGAAAATTTTAAAATTGTAATGCTTGCTGTTGATTTTAAGTACTTAAACCTGTGTCCTTTTATTGGCTATGTGGTCTTATCTCTTTTGAAATCTCTTGAAATTATTTACATATCTACTAAACATTTTATAATAAATATCTTGACAACACCTGAAACTCTTATATATTAGACTAAAAAAGTGTCAGGGACACAATACTGTAATATAAAAACATAGGCATTAACCAATAAAATAAAGGTCTGAATTTTTCTCTTCAAATGTTATTATTTGTAATTTTAAGGAAAACATTTAGAATTGTAAATACTATAAAACACTGAGAATAAAAGAAAACAGTAATCTAAATATTTTCCTTAAATTAGAATACACATAGCCACATTAATTTAAAAAACAATATATTTTTAAAGACATTTATTTTAGAGAGAGAGAGCACAAGCATGGGGAGGGGCAGAAGGAGAGGGAGAGAGAGAATCCTCAAGCAGACTCCCCGCTGAGCACAGAGCCCAACACAGAGCTCAATTCCCAGACCCTGAGATCATGACCTGAGCCAAAGGCAGACACTTAACTGACTGAGCCACCCACATGCCCTGAAAATCAATATTTACCCCTTTTCATTCTTTTTATTGTATTGATCAACTTCTGATATAAATATTTTAAAACAGAACTATAATAACTTAAGCATAGTTTATACTGAACAGCCTAAAGAAAGAGATATCACAATAAAGAAAGTTGAACATTTTATTGTGAAGTTTAACATTTATGTAAAACGTGAAGTGATATACGTGGAAAATAACCTTGTTTATTCATGCTTCCAATAATGCCTACCTTATGATGCTGCCATTACAGAGGTTAATACAAATGTATGGAAGAAAGGAGCTGTTAGTTGACTTTAAATCAAAATGGTGAAAATACATATTGTCTTCATATCCCAAAAGGAGCTGCTACATAGACTTTAAAGATTAGTGTGGAAGGAACTACACATTGTGCGCATTTTCCTCCAAGATGCAAAGGCCTTCTGTGTCCTGGCCTGACCCGACCCTTGCTTATTCTTAGGAATAAAAATGTAGACTGTGATCGGTGTGGGATATGAAAAAATCTCCAAAGCCTCTTGCCTTGGTAGACAAACAGATCTCCTCTCTGTGGCTGAACATAGGGTACATCACACCAGATCAAGTGGCAAGCATGAGAATGATTATTTCTAATTTTAATACATTTTTATCTTGTTGACATGATCCATTTCTAAGTAAGAATGCATAAAAAGTTTCTTCCCATGATATATTATTGTCAGGACAGTAATATTTTTTGAAATAAACTCCAAAAATCTGGTTTCTATATCTTCAAATGAAGACTAAATTCATTTGGGGACATAACCAATGAAGGAACATTTGAAAGGCTCCACTCTCATTGAGGATGATTCTTCTGGTTAAAAAAGAGTAATTTTTAGGGATGTGTTCTATGCATCTATATCCACCATATTCACCAAAGAAAATAATAAAAAGGAAAGAGATGTATTCAAAAGGAAACTCTACCAGACCAGTATAATTATTTTCTGCAATAATAGCTTGAGAAGTTTAAATAGGAAAACAATTTGATATTGAATGTAATAATGTTCTTATTTGGACCTCTAAAATACAAGAGAAATACATCTTATATTCGAATGTATTCTATTTGGAGAAAATACTCAAGTCCAAGTTGAACCATAATTATGGGGGTGTGTTACCAATTAACGGCAGCAGTGATGTGAAACATTATATATAGTTAATCATTCCATAACACTCCATAAAGAGCTTTCTTATTTTTACACCTGCAAAGTATTCCCTCTGCATTTATTTAACTGTTCACCTACTAAAGGACATTTAGTGTGATTCTAATATTTTGCTGTAAAAGTGCTGTATTCAATAACCTTATATGAGGTTTTGCGAACATAAGAGTATCTGCAGGAATAAGCTTCTAGAAGTATAATCTATGGGATAAAGGGAAATGCATTTGTAATTTTGATAGAAATTGCTACATTGTCCTCCAGCGAGTTGTGCAAATGTGTACTCCCACCAACAGTGTATAGAATGTCAGTTTTCCACACTCTCATCAACATATTGTGTTATTAAACTTTGCTTGTTAAAGAATTGAAAAAAAAAAAAATGAAAGAGATTTGTCCTAAATAAGCTATCCGAAAGCCACAATGACGAGCTGGATCTTTAGCTACAGAGAAACAGCAATATATAATTCTATATTATTTTGTATTAGAAGAGAAGTAGAAATAAAAGTGGCCCTAAAGGAAGAGAACATAATAGGAAACAAATTTAAAGAACTCCCATAATAAAACTTAGTGTTATAAGAAGGACAGCTGAAGCACAAACATAATAGGAACAATGGCTCTCATTCCTGCCCCCACCATGCAACAGTCACTACTCTACCTGCTTTGAGCTGTAGATATTGGTGTCTACATTTTACAGGGGAGAAACAGTGGCTTCAATGAATATAGGATTTGCTTAAGTGGCACATGCATGTCTGTGGATTGGACAGATCCTCTTCTTTAT
The DNA here is from genome assembly GCF_054177405.1 of Leptonychotes weddellii. Classification (NCBI taxonomy): domain Eukaryota; kingdom Metazoa; phylum Chordata; class Mammalia; order Carnivora; family Phocidae; genus Leptonychotes; species Leptonychotes weddellii. The sequence goes on along the minus strand of NC_138381.1, from coordinate 7,891,358 downwards.
TGACCTCCCAGAATTATAGAGGGGAGGTTTTGGAAACCATTAGACGTGCACAAGACATTTGAGCAAATCACTTGGTATTGTGAAATCTGTTTTCTCACCTGTAAAATGGAGAGGATAATAGCCATTTAATTTTGAGCTTGCAGCCATAACTGATGATATGAAAATCCTGCCATTTTGAAGAAGGCCAACATTTTTATGATTATTTTATGAGGCTTAAATTAAGGACAGATTAACTGTAGTTGAGATATACACCAATAAAATGTTTTTCATTGGTCAGTATTTCACTAATCATTTTTTTATTATTTCATATGTATTTTATTAGTATTTAAAATTGACTACACTTTTCATTTTTGGTCACCAAAATGGTGACCAAAAATGAAAATGAAAGGATCTCAAGAAGAACAACAGTGATGAATAGGTTTGAGACTATTTCCCATAAAGAGATAAGAGAAGGAATTAGGGTTCTTTTCTCTTAATGGTCACTCCAGTTTGTTATCAAACAAGTCAAATTTTGCTCAGAGAAAGATACGAGGCAATCCTCTGTACCATGAGACGACTAAGAGAAGAATGTGAACTTAAAACTAAAAAGATCTTTAACATTAAGCTGAAACTTGGGATAAAGAGTAAGAAAATAGTATTCAGATCTATAAATTGTAATTTTGTGGATGAATATGTTTCTATACTCTTAGACATATTCATTCAGTTAAATAAAATCAGAATATATCAGTTCTTTTTAGCTTGCTTTTAGGTCTATTTTTATTTCCTGTGAATGATTAGATAATATAGCTCAGAGGATATTATGGTTTAATGGAAATGCAGCTTTTTACATAAATCTTTAATTAACTTAATTTCTCTAGGTATGAAATATATTTTGGACTAAATGCTCTTATCTTAAATGTGACATTTAAAAAGTGACTGCTTTAGTTGAACTACAGAGTAGAACTTTAATATGATTCCTGCTGTGCTATGGTGGGGCTAATGTTTCCAGAATCTCATTATTTAGAAAAGGAAAAAAAAATATTTGGAGACTACAAAATACTCACATGCATACACACATCACAGTCCCCCTGCTTTGAGCCTAGATGCTAAACAGACAGTAGTAACAGAGGATGAGATCATTTCTGAAAATACAAGAAAGGCAGTACTTATTTAAAATCAAGGGGGGGGGCGACTGGGTGGCTCAGTTGGTTAAGCGACTGCTTTCAGCTCAGGTCATGATCCTGGAGTCCTGGGATTGAGTCCCGCATCGGGCTCCCTGCTCGGCAGGGAGTCTGCTTCTGCCTCTGACCCTCCCCCCTCTCATGTGCTCTCTCTCTCAAATAAATAAATAAAATCTTTAAAAAAAATAAAAAAAAATAAAATCAAGGGGAGGAATGAGAATAATTTCAGAGGATTCCAGTAACTCAATGATTCTAATCATAAGCTGGTGCTGTCTCTCAGGGACACCACCAAAAGCAGAGGTAGATACCACAAATATTTGGAAACTGGAAGATCAGTCAACAAATGTCTTGACTAACGCTGAGGTACTTGGGGTTTTTTTTATTATTATTATTCCAGAAATTCATCAGGGCGTTTAAAAAACTGTAAAATAACATTTAACAACAGGAATTTCAGGATCAAAGAAAAGCATGAATGCTTCATATTAGCAGTATACATTTCCTGTTGCCAAGATTCTGCGAGGAGTGGATTGAGTATACCCCGTGCTTGGATATCAGTGCTTGTGACATGGTGATGGGGCAGTGCTGTCCAATGCCCGAGTCCCATAGACTGGAACAGGTCTAAAGAGGAAGTATGAATAATACCTTGGTCAGATTTTATTATTCCTCTGATACTTGATCAATGTGAGAAACTACTATAGTCCATTGAGAACTATAATGAAATCTTTAAGAAGGATTACTAATTCCTTTAGCATGAAATTCCTTTTATATATAAAGAGAGGGAGAGAATGAGACAGACCAAGAAACAGACTCTTAACTGCGGAGAACAAACTGATGGTTATCACAGGGGAGGTGGGGTGGGGGGATGGGTTAAATAGGTGATGGGGATTAAGGAGGGCATCTGTGATGAGCACTGAATGTTGTATGGAATTGTTGAATCACTATATTGTACACCTGAAACTAATATGACACTTTTAACTAACTGGAATTTAAATAAAAACTTTAAAAAAAAGAAAAAGGTGTTTAAAATTCAAAGTCTGTGATAACTACAAAAAGTAGAAGAGAAAGTGGATAGTTGTGTTAACTAAATTCTATTTGGGGAGAACAATGGCACGTGTAACATTTAAGACATCTATAAGGTGATGTCTAAAACATTAAAATTTTATATAGTTTCTTCACTACAACACAATGGAATTAAGACTTTGAACAGAGTACATGAGTCTATTAGTTATCTCCCTATGTTTATTTAAATTAGTAACATTAAAAATAAATCTGTCAAAGTATAGAGTTAGATTAAAAAAAAATTTTTTTAGGAATGCCTGGGTAGCACAGTTGGTTAAGTGTCCAACTCTTATTTCAATTCAGGTCATGATCTCTGGATCTTGAGATCAAGCCCCATGTGGGGCTCTACACTCAGTGGGGAGTCTGCTTGAGATTCTTTCCCTCTGCCCCTCCCCTGACTCACATGTGCACTCTAAAAATAAAGCTTCTAAAAAAATTTCTAAAAAAACCAATACCAAATCATACACAATTAAACTGCAAGTAGATAAAAGAGATAGTATTAAAAAACAAAAGTAAACTCTGAAAGTCTTACAAGAAAATAGATTTTATTTGGGGAAGACCTTTTTAAGAAAACACAAATCTCAGAAGCTATAAATTAACATATTTAACATTATGAAATTTTTTTCTAATTTTTTATTTTCATTCCAGTTGTAAACATACAGTGTTATAATCGATTTTATGAAATTTTCTAATAGATTTCATTTCAACCAAAGGTTCATTCCCCAGAGGCAACTGCTTTTAAATATGTTAAGTGTTTTTCCTGCTACTTATCTTCATGTTTCTATAGCATATGCTTTTCCTACTATTTTTTTAATAATATCTCTTGAGAATTCACTACACTAGATGAAGATCTAGCTTGAACTCTTAAATGCCCCAATCTCCACACCTCTTCTATCTCTTCATGACAACCGAGTATATAACAAATTCAGAGTCAAATGAATTACACTTTCCGGAGAATGTTCAACTTGTTTCCTGCAGAGCCTAGGGGTGGACTATAATTAAGTGTCTGGCATGTTGGTTCTTTTTAACTTAATCATTGCTTATTTTTATTTACTTGTATATTTTTGTAAGTACCCATTTTTTTTTTTTTCTTCAGACTACCTTACTGTTCAACCACTTAATTCCAAATAAACAATGGTATTGTTTACCATTGGGAGGGATCTCTGTTTGGGTACAGCTCTATCAGTTGGGAATGTCCCTTTCCCAGCATTCCTAAATTCCTTGTTTTTATCTTTTGTGTTTACCTATCCATTTATATATATCACTAGTCACTTAATAAAAATAACACTATGCAAGATACAAATTTTACGCTATTTTTAACTTAAGCAGTCTCCAGTTGTTTATTATTTTAAACGTCTTTATGTCTTATGAATGCAATGTTCTTTCTGACCTCCGTGAATAGGTAAATATTTACTTTTATTTTTCCCTCTGTTGTTTTTGTTTCTTTCCTCTTAACCAGCATTTTCGTGTTTGTTGATTTCAACCTCTGCTATTCTCATGTTTCTAGCTGCACCTGGATTGGTAGGGTCCATGGGTAAATCTTGGCTTCCTCCCAGGCTGTCATCTCTTGCTTGCTCTATTTCCAGGGCTTTGTCTCTGGTGGGATTGTGGGAGAGTCTTTTCTTTTCGGAAGCTTTTAGCTTAACTCTTTAGCCTACCCAACAGCCTGAGAACTCAGGAATGTCTTGGGAAGCTGGCCCTCAAGTCTTGAGTTTGTCATCCCAGCTGTGTGGAGTCCCTAACAGCATTGCTTGCTTCCTCCCCATCCCCACCCAGTAATGGTTCTCTGTTGGAGCCAAGCCTTCATCAGAATTAGCTAATTCTCCAGGGAAATAGAAAATAAGGAGTGACTGGTGCTCGTCAGATCAGATCTGAATTGCTCTCTTCTCTCTGAAGTTGTAGTCCCTCTACCTCTGTTGCACCTACACATTTCAGATGCCTTTAAAAATACGGCTTTTGAATTTGGCCATTTTTTCCTAGTTGTTGTTGGCAGTAGCCTTGGTGTGGGCTGATGTATTATCTCATATTTTGAAGAGGAGTCCCATCAAATTTAAGGTTATTCTGTGAATTTTTCTAGTTAACAAAATGTAATTTTCATATTCTGATTTCATCCCTATAGCACTATTCTTTCTTCTAATTAAAATACTATTCTTGACCACATTTTGGATATGATTTTTTTGTACCCTCAGCAGCTCCTCATGGAAGGATACTGAAGTCATTCAGCTTTAGCAAACCAGATGCTGATGGAATGCCCGGCAGGCTCTGCTCTAACAGTGTGTTGAGATCTCAAAGAACTCTTAGACTGAGGAGTTGTGAGAATAGAGCTTTCCTACTCTCAGATGCCTATATACTCAAGTCGTACCTCTCTCCCAACCATGGAGACTTTGAGACAGGCAAATGACAAATACTATTCCCCTTAAATTCACTAAGCCCTCAGGTTTAGAAGGGCTGCTTAGGAATGAAAGCCACAGGGAGGCACACACAGATTCCATTTAGGACTCAAAGATGGCTGAGCTAGGACCTGCTACAGGGAAATAGACCACCCACCCCAACCCCCCACCCCCGCACCCCTCCAGCCCCCACCCTCCCACTGCCAAGGAGCCAAGTCTGCATTTTATTTCCACTGCACTACCCAGTTCATTGGCCATGTGATCCCACAATGGTTTGCACTCCCAGGATTCTGGTAGAAATTGAAATGTGACCTCTAGGAGGTCACAACGTTGTGCCCACAACGTTGTGTTATTACAGAGCAGGGAGGGGCGGTCTGGAGGAAAAAGAGGCCGGATGCAAGTCAGAGATGAGCAGCTGCACAGGGTCTGAGTCAAATTGGCATCTCCCATTCTTCCAGATTCAGTCCTGTGCCTCTTTGACACAGAATATAAATGGGTATTACTTTAACTTAATCTGAGAGTTGTATCTTTCATAAAAGGGTTTAAAATATTAACAGCATCATAAATAAAAAATTAGTATGCTTTCTTTTCTTTATTACTTTTGCATGCCTGATGTTCTCTATGCATTCTGTTTTCCTGTAGGGATTATGCTGTATGGCACTGGTTTTGTTTTGTCCTCTGCCCTTGGTTTGGGAGCTTTAGATCTTGATTTTGTTTCTACTAAGAGTCATTTATTTTTAAAATCTGGAATCTCTTAATTACATCCCTGTAATTAAGGTTAAGAATAAAATTACATTTTAAAATACCCCCCCATATGAAAACTTGTTTACCTTATGTTTGCCCTTTGTTCTTCCTGCTCTTCTAGAAATTACCTGAGTAAAAATATGTTAACAGTAAATATAAATTCAGAGTGTTATTAAATTTTATTTTACCCTTTCAGTTTGTAACTGTTATGCTTTAGATTTAAATTAATGATTAATCCTTCATGATGTTCACAAGTTGTCAACCTATATAACAGTTTTGATGAATCTTCAAATTTGTCACTTTTGAAGTCTTTTTGTGTGTATGGTACAGTTCCTTGAGTACTTTTTTAATCCTTTCCTCCCAGTTAAACAAAGTTACAATCTCATATTCTTCTAAACTTCTCATAAGATTTATACTCCCAAATCATGTTTATTATTATTTTTAGTGGGGATTAGAGTGACTATTTTTATTTTTTGACCATATATGTATTTTTAAATGTTTTTGGTTTTTGAATTTTTTAAATAAAAATCTATAAAATACTTTTATTTGAACTCTTAATATTTCGGTATTTTTCTCCAAGAATAATAAGCAGGTCCTATCCTTCCACACATGAAGAACAACTTGGATTGCACAGAATTCTAAGTTCATAACATTTTGCCCTTGATAAACATAATCCTACTATCTTGGTGTTACAGAAGCAATACCACCATCATTTTAATGTTTGCCCCTTGGAAGTATAGTTTTGTTTTGTTTTTTTTCTGCCCAAGTACTAAAATCAGCCTTGCAACTAATTAAAATGAGAACAGAATATATCCTATTGCAAACATGAGTTAATAAATTTAATGTAATTGTAAAAATTACATGTGTGTGTGCTCAAGTCTTTACATTTCAGTGGAGGAAGCTTTGAATGCAATATTTTTCCTCTGTGTTTTCGTTTTCTCTGTGTTTTCTTTCCACCTCTTGATCATTCGTCATCCCTTCAGCAAGCCAGTACACGTTTGCCCTTTCTGTTTTGCTCACTGTGTTAGTCAGTGATATTCTCACCCAGCATTTTCAATTCTTAGATTTCTTTTCCCCTGAGTTCTGGGAAAGCTTTTCCAGTTTGTTATATTCTCATGGCTGCTCGTACTCTGCATTCAAAACAATTTTAAAATCAGCTTTACAGATTTCCTTTTACATTTGTCTATTTTCATTTTAGCCATTCGCTGCACACAACCTTTCCTTATAATGTCTCATGCCTTCATCATAAAGGCCATTTTACGTTGCATCTTGTAGGAGATGCCTAAAAGAATAAACACACACACACACGCTCTCTCTCTTTCTCTCACACACACATAATTTCAAAATTTAGGTTTTCTTTGAATGCTTACTTTATTCTTTCCGACTTCTAACAATACTATTTCCTTTCCTGATACGATAGTTTTCTTTCATTACATGTCCTTGCTGTTTATTTTTTTTTCTGTTTTGTCTATTTAATTTTTCTTATATGAGGAGATATTTATTCAGGTAGGGTTACCTACATTATTATGAATTCATTTTCTAAACATTTTGTAGCATTCATAATATGTGATCCAAATGGAATAGAGGAAACATGACTACCTCAAACTTATAATAAAAATGACAGTTACCTTGACAATTTAGACAGTGACTCACAGGGGCTAGAGATAAGAATAAAATTTGTTCCAGCTGTTGATTTTCAAGCAATGGGCTCTGTAGCAATTTTGCAGCACTATGTTAGTCATACTTGAAATGCTCTGACACCTTCCTATTAAAATACCTATTAAACAGTGCACAGTCTTAAAACGTTTCAGTAGGAAAAAAATGCACTGTAATTTTTTTGGTATGGAGAGAGAATAGAGTGTGTGTCAGGAGGCGGCAGGGTCTGAGTGCCCAGCTCAAGCATGATCTGAGTTTTTGGTTTCTTTTTTTTTTTTAATGATTTTATTTATTTATTTGACAGAGAGATAGAGAACACATGTAAGGAGAGTGGCAGGCAGAGGGAGAGGAAGAAGCAGGTTCCTCACTGAGCAGGGAGCCCGATGCGGGGCTCGATCCCAAGACCCCAGGATCATGACCTGAGCCGAAGGCAACCGCTTAACCAACTGAGCCACCCAGATGCCCCGAGTTTTTGGTTTCTTTTCTCTCTAGCTCTGTCCCACATAAATCCCTATTTACTTTGTCTGCTTTCTCTCTTACTTGCAATTTTTCTTCACCCTTCATTTCAGAAGAGTGTGCCTCATTTTATTTGGCAGCTCTTATATTGCCAAATGAATGATTTCCACTTTCCACCTTTGCTCTCTATCTTTTTCTGCCAAAGTAATTCTCTCTTCCTGTTCTAACAGGAACTCTTGGCAAGGAAGAAAAAGAATATGAACTACTTCAGGATATATGGCATACACATAGTTGACTTCAGACCCTATGTGTTAAAGGCTTCCTACTTGGCTCTGATTATGGTGTGCTTTGCACCAAAATTTCTATACTATCTTATAATAATCCAAGTTCTGTACTTTGAGTCTTTTATAGCTATAAATGTGTAAATGTTATACAAAGACAATCAACTGACATGTTTTTTCAGAGGCTTGTGGTCAGAATTGTGCTGTGGTTGCTATAGGTCAATTAAATGTTACTTGGGATTTAATACAATGCATTACCAACACAGAATAGTTGATAATAAAACAGTGTAATAAATTATCCTTAACACAAATACAGAAAAATTGTTCAATGTGCAGAATAATCTTTTATTTCTAGGACTTTCCCTGAGGCTTCTACAACAGATTAGATCAGCAGATTTGCATCACTAAAGGATATTTAAAGTTCTCTGAAAAGGAGCTGATCAGAAAAATATCCATTTTCTCCCACTCAATTTCTACCATTGAAAACTAAAGTTTTATTTTTTTTTTAAGATTTTATTTATTCATTTGAGACACAGAGATACAGAGAGAGAGAGAGAGAGCATGAGCAGGGGGAGAGGCAGAAGGAGAGGGAGAAATAGGCCTCCTGCTGAGCCAGGAGACTGATGTGGGGCTCGATCCCAGGACCCTGGGATCATGACCTGAGCCAAAGGCAGTGGCTTAACCATCTGAGCCACCGAGGCTCCCTGAAAACTAAAGTTTTAAACAACACTGGGCAACAGAAATACAATGTAAGCCAGATATGAGCCACATTAAAAAAAGGAAAAAAGAAGTCGATGAAATTAACTGTAATATATTTTGTTTAACCTAACATATCCAATATATCATTATCAGCATTCAATAAATATAAAAAATGAGATAAATAAATGGAAAGATATTCTGTGCTCAGAGATTGGAAGAACTGATATTGTTAAGATGTCCATACTCCCCAATGCAATCTGCAGATGCAATGCAACCCCTATCAAAATTTCAAAGGAATTTTTCCCAGAAGTAGAAAAAAAAATTCTAAAATCTGTGTGGAACCACAAAAGACCTCAAATAACCAAAACCATATTGAGAAAAAAGAACAGAACTGGAGACATCATGTTATCTGATTTCAAATTATATTCCAGACCAATAGCAATCAAAATGGTATGGTATTAGCATAATAACAGACACAGAGATCAGTGGAATAGAATGGAGAGCTCAGAAATATTCCACACATAAATGGTCACTTAATATATGACAAAGGAAGCAAGAGTATATGTAATCTCTCCAATAAATGGTGTTGGGAAAACTGGACAGCCACATGCGAAAGAATGAAACTGGCCCACTATCTTACACCATATACAAAAATCAACTCAAAATGGATTAAAGACTTGAATGTAATACCTGAAACCATAAAACCCCCAGAAGAAAGCATAGGGAGAAAGCTCCTTGACATTGTTCTTGGCAATGATTTTTTTTTGTATCTGGCACCAAAAGCAAAAATAAACAAGTAGAATGGCATCAAACTAAAAAGCTCCTGCACAGCAAAGGAAACCATCAGCAAAATGAAAAGTCAACCTACAGAATGGGAGAAAAATATTTGCAAATCATGTATCTGATAAGAGGTCAACATCCAAAATATACAATTAAAAAAACCCTCATATGACTCAAAAGCAAAACAAAACAAAAAAATAACAGGACAGCTACATGCAAAAGAATGAAACTGGACCACTTGCTTACACCATACATAAAAATAAACTCAAAATGGATTAAGGACCTAAATGTGATACCTGAAACCATAAAAATCCTAGGCGAGAGCACAGGCAGTAATTTTCCTGACATCATCCACAGAAACATTTTTCTAGATATGTCCCCTCAGGCAAGGGAAACAAAAGCAAAAATAAACTACTGGGACTACACCAAAATAAGAAGGCTTTTGCACAGTGAAGGAAACCAACAAAATGACAAAGCAACCTCCTGAAGGGGAGAAGATATTTGTAAAGACGTATCTGATAAAGGGTTAATATCCAAAATATATAAAGAACTTATACAACACCAAAAATCCCAAATAACCCAATTAAGAAATGGGCAAAGGACATGAATAGACATTTTTCCAGAGGTGACATAGATGGCCAATAGACACATGAAAAGATGCTCAAGATCTTGAATTATCACAGAAATGCAAATCAAAATCACAATGAGATATCACCTCACAGGAGTTAGAATGGGTATTATAAAAAAGAGAAGAAATAACAAGTATTTGCGAAGATGTAGAGAAAATGGAACTGTTACATCACTTATATGTGGTCTCTAAACAAACAAACTGAGCTCAGAGATACAGAGCACATGATCATGATTACCACAGGCATGGATGGAGGTCTGCAAAATGGGTGAAGAGGATCAAAAAGTACAAACTTCCAGTTATTAAAATAAATAATTCATGGGGATATGATGTTCAGCATGGTGACTATAGTTAATAATACTGTCTTGCATTTCTTTGTTGAAAGTAGATCTTAAGGTATCACAAAAAAAAAAAATGTGTAACTATGGTGACAGATATTACTTAGACTGATTGTGGTGGTCACTTTGTAATAGAACAAATATCGTATCGTTATGTTATACACCTGAAACTAATAAGTTACATGTTGATTATACCTCAATTTAAAAATGAGGTATTTGCAATTTTTAAAATGTATTTTATACTTCAAGCAGCACATCTGTATTTGTACCAGCCACATCACTGTTGCTTAATAGCCATATGCGGCTAAGGGCTACCATATTGGAAAGTACAGAAGTAACCTTTGAGTCAAAGATATTTAAATTCCTTCCTTCTACAAATAGTAATAAACATTTGAGAAAAAGCAAGATTTACTTTTATACAAACTCTATCCCACATAAAGCTATTTCAACGGACAATAATTTTAAAAGGAAAAAAGCAAAAAAATATAGTCATAGTTTATTCTGAATGAACTAAGTTAACTAGATGGCTTTCTGGCAGATTATAATACTTCTAGGCATTTTTAGTAGGAGAACACTCACATGTTTTTAAATTTCACATATCACTGGCTGTAACCCTTCAAAATAGCTTTATTTTACATTATCTACGGCAGGCTCAAGCGAAAGATTTCAGCTTAATTTCAATTTTAATTCTAGAAGTTACTGTTATTTGGTCTTGGACAAATTCTTTTTTAAAAAATGTAATACTACTGATTTTGTGGTTGTTATGAAGATTGGAAATAATATAAGAACTGGAATAGTCTCTGGCACTTACTTTATAATTAACATAATAAAAAATTAAGAATAGACAGCATAAAGATGAAACTTGACAAAGAGACTGTTGACACAAGAGGATCCCTGGAAAATAAGTTAAAGGAATGAATAGTGACCACTCTTTTTGACTATGTATTAAGCCAGCAAACCAATGTCTTCACATACATTAATTTTAATAATCTTCACAATGTTTTAAAAAATGATCTACTTAATGAGTTTATGAAAGATTGTCTATACTTCTTATTATGTTTTACTTATGTGTAATGGAATTCTCTGGGTCAATAATTAAGGAAAATCATTGGAATAAGACTTTGGATATCACGTTATTACAGGTTTTCCCATTATTTCTTGTCAGCAATATATTCTCCCCAATACTTAGTGAATATTGCTAACATATAGAGTGAAAATATATTTTCCCTGTTAAACTATTCTTATTCCACTGACCTTTGCCTTTTCAAGGACTGAAGTGGGGAAGATGGAGGCCTGCAAAATGACAATCTCATCACTCATGTTTGGGAAGTGTTGTGATCACCTTTTAAAATTTTATAGCCCTTTATAGTCATCTTTAGGGTCCACCTGGACTACTTACAATGGTCATTTTCCACCCCAAGCCACACATTACCCACCATCGTTCTCTTTAAAGCTCTGGCTCTAGAGTCATCCCTCTAAAATTTGAGCATGTAAATGAAATTCTGTGATTGCTTACATTGGTACTGATAAATATTATTGGTCTTAACACTGTTCCAATTGTTTTATAATTATCAGTGACTTTCTGGGATGTCTGTTTTTTGAAAAAAAATTTATTTTATGGAAAGGAAATTCTATATGTCAATAGCATAATACAGTACATTGCTTACAAATAGTTAAATGCAGAATTATCACTTAAATTATGAGTTACTCAAATTTAAGTGTATCTCATACAGCCCTCAAATTTTATAAGGTTCATGCATTCTAAGCCACATCAGCAAGTTCTGTTCTTTATAATCTACCCAGTTGTGGTATTTTGTTCTAGCAAGCCCGAATAGACTAAGACACTGTTGACGCTTGGTTTTAATCCATTTTAGCACAGATATATTTTCATTTATCCTGTTAGAGCAGAGTCTTTACTACTAGGGCATATTTTTACTTGTAGGGAATAGTGTTTCTAGTGCCTTGGAGCCTGATGTGTGCACCAAGGTCTCTCCAGTATGCCTGGGAAGGACCTTCAACATTTTTCCATTACTGTGAGACCTCTGAAACTCTTCGCTTGCATTTCTGCTTGACCTTCTAGAATCTTGCTTTGCACATATTCAGCTTAGGAACCATCAGGGGGCCGAGAGCATGTCCGTGCAGGTGTTTAGAGCACTTCTCTATTCTTTTCTATTCTCTGAGATTTTGCCATTCAGCTCCCAGGCACTTCCACAGCCCCTATGGGACTCTGATCACATTTTCTCCACTCGGCGAGGCAAGTGCTCTTTGTCTGGTCTAATGGTCTGGGCAGCATTTTGAAAAATTCCCCCAGTGAGAAATCCAGGGTTAATGTGGGTCTCCCTTCATGGGCTTTCCTCTCCTAAAATTCCTAGTATAGTCCATTGCTTTCAAATGTGTTTTTATACATGTTTGTCCCAGATTCATAATTGTTCACAACCCTTGGATCAATCTGATGCCAGCTAGTTTGTCTTGTTCAGAAAGTATTAAGTTCTTGACATCACTTCAGCCCCTCCCCTAACAAATCAGAAAATTCAATTAAATCTTCTTTGGAACTTTAAACCTCCTCTCCAGCACTCTGCTACTACTCAGGTCTAGAACATTATTCTCTCTTCCCTGCATTCTTGCACTAGCTTCCAACCTCCGTCTCCAGTTCCAGAACATCCTCTACAGGAAAGAACAGGATTCTAGAGACACGATTTATATTATGTCACTCTCCAGGTGAAAACTTTTCAATAGCTTCTCATTAAACTTAGAATATTTGAACTCCTTACAATGACCTATAAAACTTGGGATGATGTAAGCCTCTGAAATTTTCTTCACACTTCTTTGTCCCCCCTTTATGTTTCAGAAGCATTAATTTTTTTTTAAACTTCCTGAACCTGCAAAGCTCTACCCGTAACTATATTTTAGCGCAGTCTATTTTTTATGGCCATGGCATCACCCTCATCATTCTTCCCCTGACTTCTTTCTCTTATTTTAGGTGACAACTTAAGTGTCACTTCCCTGGTGAGGCATTTTGCGATCACACTGAACTTTACTCTTAAACTCACAGCAACCTGATATTTTAAGTCTAGCCACATACCAAGTGTGAGTTCCTACTTGTATATAGGTATATGCTTTTCTTTAACATCTATATTTTCTGACAGGTGTAAGCATCTTGAGAACAGGGATGTCCCTATCTATCACTGTATGTCCACTGCTTCTATATGGTATATAATAGGAGTTACGCACATGGTCATTGAATTAATGAAGAAATATATTTAACTTCAGAAAGAAAGTTTTCAAAATCAATACTTGGAGGTTCAATAGAGAACCAAAATTTTCAAAAAAATCTTAGAGAATTGAAACTAGAAAAAACCACCAAGATGACCTACCCAAAATCATGTTGATGTAATAATCCCTCTGATAACGTCACCTGCACTAATATCCTTCTAGTCCTGGGGAACTCACTATTTCACAAGGAATTATATTCTATATTCAGACAGTTCTCATTATTTAAAAAAATGAATTTCTTATTACACTTAATGTAACTTAAGCCTTATATTGAATTGTTTTACTTATTATCTTATAGCAATAGTTCTCTCACCTTTCAAAAGAATTCTTAAAACAGTGATACATATACTTTCTTTCCTTTTGTGATTTCTTATGAAATTATACTACTAAAAGGTACAATTGACAATTCTTCTTACATTTCACTGAATGTTAAAGAATGACATTCCATTTTGGATGCTTTGTCACCACTGGAATTCTTTAAGCTATATATTGGGTCTCTTTCTTTATCCCATATTTGCATTCACTACAAATAAGAATTTTGAATTTCACTCAAAATGAAAATGACATAGATTTTTAAAAACCAATTTATAGTAAAAAGGAAACCTCCTGTTAGCTAACATTAAGATACGTCAAAAAATTCTAAATCTTTAGAGTGTTCGCATTTGTCCATTATCTTATCACATAAGAAATGAAGATCTTTGTATGTGTATATATACGTTGGAATAAACAGAATAACTGTTTAAGACGTTTAAAACTGGGAAGACTCATATACAATGTGGAAAATGCACTTGCCCAATTTAGCTCAGTGTGTGTGTGTGTGTGTGTGTGTGTGTATCATTTAGAAACATTTATACTCTGTCACAGAATTGTAATGGTGATCAAATGAGAAAATATATTTGAAAGCATTTAAAAGAAATTTTAAGTGAACTGTTCTAATATTGTACATTGTAATCATAAATAGTTTTTAAAAATTGTCATACATTTTTTAAATAAATAAAATGAAACACCACTCACAGGCACAATTGCTTGAATTTATATGCATGAAGCAATTTGCAAAATTGAATTTTTCTGTTATTATGGTCCTTTGGTCCCTGTTTCTGAATCATTTTTATCCCCAGTATTCTTTAGGATATAGAGGTTTGCTTACAAAAAGACCCACTTTCTCTTAGCTCTTCTTTGGGACTACATTAGACACCTCTGAAATTGCATTAACTTTTATAGGTCGCTTAGATACCACTATATGAGGTTATTGTTTCAGCACAATAAATTATATTTTCCAAATTGCTGCCTATGGACCATCATTTATCTAGGAAAATGGAAGTGTTTGGTAGTCTAATTACATATCCAATCCTTTTATGATTCTGGCTGAATAAAAACATAAACCAAATGTGACAAAATAGTATTTTAGACATTATGCTAAAATCTAATAAGACAAATAATTTTTACATTCATATGTAAAATGATTGCTGACATAAGAATATGTAAGCAATCCTTGTCAAGATAATATTGTAAGATTATGTATTCAATGGGTGTCTGGTGGATTTTATTAGTACTATATTACAGATCTGATTAACATTGGTTAGGATACTAAAACACTCTATCTCATTAGGATATTAAAATTCATAGATGGTCAGTTGAGGTTTCTATTTAATTTCTGAAAGTCTTTATTAACTAGTCATATATATTGGAGAAACAGACAAGGGATTAAATGTAAAATTCATCTGCATTTAATACATTTGCTTATTATAAAAATATGCTCTATTACTAATTTCTTTATTAAGTGGCAAAACTGTGAGTCATATTTAGGGTTCATGTTTGTAATATCTATGTCTATTCTCTACAACCTCTCCCTGGACACACACACACACATACACACACACACACTGATTCATACATATGCTAAATATATAGCTATATGCTAAATACAAACCTATATATTATAACGCAATTGTGATCTCTGTGCAGATTTGAGCTTGTGTTTTCACCAAGATCATATTTTGACTATTTTGCAATTTAAAACTCTTCTTAAAATGCCATTTTAATGGATTCCTAATATCCTAAGGTATGAATAGCCTATATTTGAAGTTATTCTCCTATTACTAAATACTTTCTTCTACTTTCAAGCCTTTAAATATTATTAGTATTACAGCAATAAACATCTATGCATATAAGTTTCTGTTCTAATTTCTCATTATTAACCTCAGAGAAATTCCTGGAAACTGGAACCTGCTTTGAAGATTAGAACAGCTGTTAAGTTATGATGCTGACAGTCTCTCAAGAAAAGATATTAGGGGTGCCTGGGTGGCTCAGTCAGGTAACGTCTGCCTTCAGCTCAGGTCATGATCTCAGAGTCCTTGGATTGAGCTCTGCGTTGGGCTCCCTGCTCAGTGCGGAGCCTGCTTCTCCCTCTCCCCCTGCTTGTGCTCTCTCTCTCTCTCTCAATCTCTGTCAAATAGATAAATAAAATCTTATTTTAATAAAAGGGGGAAAAGATTTTAATTTCCACTGCTATTAGGGCATTAACCCTAAGTCTATCATATGGCATTCATTAAATAAACAGATATGTAATCAGTACCCACCCTGTTGCAGATATTGTACTCTGGGGACAGAGATGACAGGTACACATAGTCACTGATGTTTGGGTGTGAGAGTGAGTGTGTGGAGAAGGGGCAGGGTAGCAAAAAATTGATGCAAATATGATTAAAATTACATACTATTTTGAGTGTTCAACAGGAAATGTCAAGGATACTATACAGATAATAGTGGGATTGTTGCAGCTACTGTATGCTTTATATCATTTATAATAATAGAATAACATGACTGAGAACAATAATTTGATCAGGAATTCTAACGGGCTTCTAAAAATTTTTTTCCAAGGAGCTCTGTGTGGAAAGGAGAAATTTCCATTTATACAAAGAATTTGGTAAATGTAGACTGCCCACTCAGATAATCCTAGTCTCATTTCTACTTTTTGTTTTCTTCCACCAATTGCTCAGTTTTCCTGAAGGCCACACCTAAATTAGTTAGATACAATCTAACCTCCTTGCTTTTGATATAGTGTTTTCCTTCCCCTTGATGTTGTCTTAGTTTGCTTGGGTTCTTGCTAAACTATTCTACTGCTTTTCAGTTTTCAATCTCGTCAATGCCATGGGTAGTTTATGTACTTGTGGTCTTTCACCAAATGATCACTGAAGCAAGACTGGTGAGGACAAGGAGAGCTTGAGGCGAACCTGATTTTTGTGGTTTACTGCATTCTTATTTCTTCCAGGCATTGCCTCAGGGCCAACTGGATTCGTAGTGATATATAGTTATATAATTCTGATTTAATTTTTCTTATGGGAAATAATGCAAGTTCAGGAGCTCTACACCCTTTTACTGAAATAATTATTTTCAAATCCCCTGAAAGTGATTACATAATACAGGGGAAGTAAAACATTCATTGCAGGACTAGTAAAACATCCACCGCAAATTTTTTTTTTGAAAAGTGATGTTTAATTTTTCTTAATATGCTTCTTCTGTGAAAGGAAAGTGCTGTTTTTGTTCAAAATTATGAAGCAAGAAACTATTCCTAATATTTACATACTAAGCTGGAAAAGGATATATATGCTTTATTTCCTGAAGTATATTATTACAGTTAGATATTCTGGTAGCCTTTTACTCTGGGTGAGAATCTATGTTTTAATTTCTTCAGAAGACACCCCCACCCCTCAGTAAGGAAATTACATTGTATCATGACTGATCATACAGAAATTATTTTTCAGGGAGGCAGGGAGAGAGAGAGAGAGAAGTATGGAACTGCAAAATAGTAAAGAATCCCAGTCTTCTGATCAAAACCAGAGGAAGGAATGGCTTTGGATGTCCCAGTAGCACAGAGGAATCTCATTGCTAATTTTCACAAATGCACTTGCTCAGCATTCCAGAATCTGGTGTAGCCATCAGCTCAGTCTTTTCCTAGTTCTATTTTGTCTAAAATATATGGTCTTAACATCAGAAATACTTAAACAGTTTAACATTTCTTGTATCAAAAATACTATTCAGAAGCATTAAGAAAAATCCTAGTAACAATATGAATGGATTTTTCTTCAGGCTGAAGTAAAGGTCATTAGTATCACTAAAAATGTATCATTTTTCCAGTTCTTTGATTTTGTTTCTATCTTGGGGTGGGGCGGGGGGGGAACCGATTAATATGAATTATGTTCCATTCCATTTTCCTTCTGCTTTGTTCCTGAAAATACATACAGTCCTACCTCTACATCTATTTTAGCCTGGCCAGGCTTCCATAAGAAATTACTGTAGACTGGGTGGCTTATAAACTCACACATACAAAAACCACTTATTTCTCACAGTTCTGGAGGCTGAATGTCTGAAATGATGGTGCTGGCATGGTCTGAAAGGAGTCCCTTTCGATGGCAAGAATTCTCTTTGTATCCTCACATGGTGGAAGGGGCTGGGGAGCTTTGGGGGTTCTCTTTTGCTAGAACACTAATCCCATTCATGATGCCTCCACCCTCAGGACCTAATCACCTCCCAAAGGCCTGGCCTTCTACTAGCATCACACGGGGCCTAAGGATTCTGACATGTGAGTCATGGGGACCACTCAGGCCATAGCATTATCCTCCCTACATCCCTCCCTGCCTTCCTTGTTCTCCTGCAGTCTCACCCTGCAGCAGCAGGCTTAAGCAGAGTGGGATCAAAAAGACTGCATGATGCCACGTAATGCTTAAATTAAACACAATGATCGCTTGAGGTCCAAAATAGTAACGCCCAAAGTGGAGCTGAGCAAGCTCCTGCCATGTTCAGACACCACTACCTCTGAATTTATGCATTTCTTCTAGCAATGCAGCTCATATCCCCAGCAACTCTCTCAGAGACCTTCAGTCCCAACTCTAAGAGCTTGACTCCTATCTTCATGATGCCTTCAAAAGTTCGAGTAGTCTGTTCATATATACACAGAAGATTATGTTTTGTTCTGATGTAGGATTTTAGGGAAAGCTAAAATCCAAAGTTAGATACATTTATCTACACAATATAGAATTATGAATTAACACAGTCATCAATGTCTTTTAGGTCTTTGTGCAAGGTTCCCTGTCAGAGGCTATTTTCTGGGTGGAGATGAGTTGTTCCTGTGAGCACATATGTGCTAAAGCTACAGTGAAATTCAGTTTTACTCTCATGTAAGCAGTAATGGAAAGAAATATTTCCACCTAGCCTATTACTAATATTTTAGCGTCCTATGTGCATTAATGATCATTTTTCTTTATCTTGTCTTGGATGATGCCTTCAGGTATAAAACTGTCATCCTACAAACTTTTAAAAGTAGAAGGAAAATCTTAAATACTATTTTATAATTGTTATCCTGCTTCGCTATTTCTGCTCTACTTTCCCAACATCCCAACTGTGTGTTGAATGATGTATATTAGTGTCTCAGTAATGAACTTTATTGGTATTTTTCTCATTTTTCTATCCTCTTGTGTAGGGTACCATGATCCGGTCATATTTCATTATTTTCATCATCTTATATTGCTTGGGAAAATCAGATATCCTGTCCTACTTCCTGTGACATATCCCATTTATATAATATTTGAATGATTTTAAATCTGTTATTATATTGCTTCAAAAGTGGAGTACAGTTAACCCTGTGTGTGACTGTATACATATGTATGTTGTTTAATCAATGGATAATTAGTTTCCATTTCCCTGCCTTCCTACTGGATCACATGATGCTGAGTTGAGCTGACCCAGAGGTGTTTCTGGAAGTTGTCTCTAACTATCTATGCCAAATATAAGCACAGAGCTCACTATATACTTATAATAGTCTACTAGAAAGACTTACAAAAAATTTATTTATGGCAAGGCTTAGAAACAGAGTTTCATACTAAGAATCTGCCTACTGACCAAGTGAGGCTTCTGTATGCTTCACACACACCCTATAGATGTTACTACGTCGCTAACATGCCCATGCAACAAAGTGACCTCATCATATAACAGTGTCACTTTGCAGTGGGTTTTTTTTATTTATGTAAAATATTGGCCTTTATTATAAAATGCATATATTAATTTTTTTAAGTTTTAGGTTTTTTCCCAAGTTTTTATTTAAATTCAGTTAGTTAACATACGGTGTAATATTAGATGATGGTATACAATATAGTGACTCAATACTTCCATACATCAGCTGGTACTCACCACAAAAAACACACTCCTTAATCCCCATCACCTCTTAAACCCATCCCTCCACCCACCTCCCCTCAGGTAACTATCAGTTTGTGCTCTATACTTAAGACTCTACAGATTTTTTTTTTTTTACATTTTTAAAAATTTTATTATGTTATGTTGATCACCATACATCATTAGTTTTTGATGTAGTGTTCCATGATTCATTGTTTGAGTATAACATCCAGTGCTCCATTCAGTATGTGCCCTCTTTAATACCCATCACCAGGCTAACCCATCCCCCCACCCTCCTCCCCTCTAGAACCCTAATAATCCATAATCTCTCATGGTTCATCTGCAGATTTCTTAAAAAATAGCCTCCCTTAGGGCACCTGGGTGGCTCAGTCTGTTAAGCATCTGCCTTTGGCTCAGGTCATGATCTCAGGGTCCTGGGATTGAGCCCTGCATCGGGCTCCCCTGCTCAGTGGGGAGCCTGCTGCTCCCTCCCCTCTGTCCCTCCTCACCTTTCTCCCTCTCTCTTGCTCTCTCTCAAATACATAAATATTTTAAAAAATAGCCACCCTTATCTAATCTTGTTGATGTAAAGTGTCCCGCATTCAGTGGGTTTCATGAGGTGGGGTTATTATTGATGTGATCTAGACAAACTGAGGTCACACATGTGCTGGGACTTGTCTACTTGCAGATGGGTGGGACACTATGGGACTGAATTGCAAACCCATGTCTACTAGATCCTACTGCCCATTTTCTATCCACATTTGTGACACCATAAATCTGGGTCCTGGTATAAAGACTTTGCCATATTTCAAGGAGAATAAAGGGAAGTCTGATCCCCAGTTTTATTTTCATGAGAGGTGCCTTGTGACACTATAACCATTGAATTAAAAAAATCAACTTTTGATTCAGAATATTTTGTAATTATGGTAAATATCTTGCCGTTGATCTGACCCTCAATGAGAATTAGACTTGTGTTCTTACCTATGATTTTATTTTCCTTTGAAACCTATAAAATTTTCATTTAATATTTAAACATACAGAATTCATATAGGCTTTTAACACTAACATTGCATTCTGATTTTCTGGTTTGAAAATTTAACTGCTACAATATAAACAGCATAGACTTCATGTTTATGATTAGTAATTTTAACAAATGCATCTTACTGTATCCTTTACCTTGTTGGTCCTTGGTGTTTTATACTAATTTATATCACATTTCATTCTATTTTTGAAATTTCACATTTCTTAATTTTATATGATCAGTTTAAAAGCTTAGAGTTTTGACAAAGGAAGTTACATTTGAAAAGAGAGTTTTTAATAGAACTTAGCAAAAAAAATATTAAATCATTCAGTTTACATTCAGCATGTTTTCTTACAGAAGGAATTTTGGGAACCAATGTATTTTTGTCCAGAGAGGTTTAGGATTATTATTGATAAAAAATTATGAATAACTTATTATTTATAGCATTATTTGGAATTTTTTAAGGAACATAAACCAAAGACTAGCTTGCTTATTCAAAATTTGACCAGCTGAGGTTTTTTTCCTCAGTGGTATGGTAGTAAAATATATATCAATAGTCTTTTCCATTGGCCAGATATAAATCTTCTCTTCCCCATGGCAGTGATCTGTTATTTTTGATACCAACATGAGGAATCAACACCCTCATACACATTAAAAAGAAAATACTATAACTTTGAAAGTTTTAAATTGTTAAGCCACCATTTCACCCTCACCTCTGTTTAGAAATGTTGAAAACTATTAACAGTTATTTGTGTAATTGAGACTAGGATTTCATCAAGCTTCCTGTTCTGTGACATACTCTTAGTGATATCCTTAAACGAGACTTAATCATATTGATTCTTCCCCCAGGAAAGAAATAATGGGGATTTGAGAGATGGTGTTTTATTTCTATCACATATGACCATACTAAAGGTTATATTTCCAAAACATAAATCTCATAGAGTCACAATCTTTATGCTCACGAAACCGAAGTAAAATTTTAAACTAAAGACTTTTCTAATAGTCTCATAACCATACCACATTTTGTCTACCAAACTGAGGACAAACAGTAAACACAGGTTTGGAAGTCTCACACCTGGTTTATTACCTATAAAATGTGTGACTTCGAGAGTTTGATCTTACCTGGTGCTCCCATTTCAGCTCTACTACATCAAATTATTTTGATAGTGCAATGCATACAAATATACAGAACTTAGAATAATTGCTAGGACAGTGAAGGATCCATATAAATTTTAGTTTACTATTGATTATTTGGAGGACATGGACTGCTCTTATATCTCAGCCAAGAGCTTGGAAAATATTTTAAGCATTTTCTGTAGTTATGATGAATAATGGTTTCTAAGGTTTTGATTTTTAGAAAGTGCCTATATAAATGTATTTTAAAGCATTCATTGTCTCTTACTGAATTTAATCCTATATTTGTGGAGCAGTGTTTCTATTTTTAAAATCAACTACCTGTAAGGATCTGTCCAAACCATTGACTCATAGGTGCAGGTTCAATTTTTATTTCTACAAATGGAGAAACTTCTACAAGGAAATAATTAAAATAAAACAGAAGTCTTACTTACATGACATAGATAGCCAAGAAATATGTAAGGCTTCTGTGTGTACAAAAGAATCAATGGAGGTGGTAAAAGACAGTAAGGAATTAAAACCTAATTTGCATGAGCATTCTGTCCTCAGTTACTGTGACCCATTATAGCTTCCCATAACAGAAAACCTAAAAGTATAAAAAAAAATCAGTTGTTTGCCAGGTGCATTCTTGCTGATTCAGCCTACTTGGTATGATGCCAATTTCTACTGTTTCTCACTAAGGGAAAATATCCCTGAATAAAATGTTAGTAATGCCTAAAGGGAAATAACAGCCTTAATCTGATTTTGAAAGCTGTGACTAAGAAAGATTTCACGACAAAATAAATAAAAATGAGAAAAAAGAAATGTGAACTTTAAATATACAACACTGAAATTACAGAATCATTTTTAACCCAAAGGGCTCATCATAGAATTACTATACGCCGACGATACAAAAATAAGTAGTACACATTTTTGGTAGAGACAGTGTTTGGGAAAAACCACATAATGAAAGTGATGTCTGCTTAGTCTTATTGGGATGGGGAGGCGTTCACTAACCAAGTAAAGAAGAGGCATGGAGATAGAGGAAGTGAATCACATTTGTGGGCAAGACTACCTCGAATCATGGGAAGACCTCAAGTTGAGAAGCCAGAGTGTGCATGTCCTTTGACTATGTGATCATACAGTTTCCTCATCTACAAAATTGGGCTAATAGTAATTGTTCATGTTGCCGCTAATAGACAATATTGTAAAAGGTACCTGGAATTTTAGACAGATTTAGTGAATTGAAGTACTAGCAGGAAATTAGGTGCCTTATGTTCTACCAATTAACGCATTTATTCCCTAGATAACTTTTAAAAAGAAGCGAACATTTTGGAGAAAGCCTGACCTGGGTTTAAGTACTGACTCATCCTTGAAGCGTAATTTAGAGAAATGACATCAATTTTATTAAGCTTCAGATTTCTTACCCTAAAAATAGGTAACAGTTTGGCTCCTTGTCCCTTTTAAATAAATGTTAGCTCCTATTGTTAGTATTCAAAGAATCATATTATCTTAGCATATAATTAACAGACACATACCAATTCTGTCCCTGTGTTAGCTATGAGAGCTTATGCCCAACTCCCACGTGCATGACATAAATAATGAGCGTCACTTATAAAGATTTGGAAAAGTTTTATCTGGAATTACTAATTCAAAATTACTATCAAGGGCATCAGGCTGTATTTAAGACACTCTTGTGGGGCCTTCAAGGAGTCTGATAGAAGAGAGCAGACATAGATGAGTATGTTTCACAAGGCAGGAGCTTTGCCTTAAGACAGAACAAGAGGACACATCACAGAAGTAATTGTGTGTCAAATATATGGAATGAATTTGTAGGAATTCAGAGACAGGATAATCCATTTGGAATGGATGGTTTCAGAAAGGATACAGGGAGGAGGTGAGTGTGGGCTGTGCACATAAGCCTCGAAAAGTTTTGGATAAATATAAAGATGGGACCATCAACAAAGACATGAGGAGAGCATGCAAAGGGCACAGCAAAGAGGATAAAAGATAGTTTCAATGTGGTGTTGGGGAAATAGTAAGGCATTCAGTTGGATGGGTAGGAAACTGAAGGCAGATGGAAGAGGTCATAAGTTATCCAGCTTCTAAGCTTGGGTTGGGCATCCCACCAGAGACTTGTGGGAAGGGAAGTAAGGTGCCTCCTCCTAAAATAAGCAGGCTGAAATTTTTATAGTTCTGATCCACCCTAGTGTTAGAATGTTCTGGGAGCTGCAAACTAGCTCCTTTTGGATTTGAAGCTTTTTAGCAAAGATTCATGGGTTCACTTCCAGACATTACCAGAAGCTCCTGTCCTGTTTGTTCAAATCTAAGTTTTTCAGTTGTAAAACGCAGCCCCCATTATCTCACTTAGAAAATGAAAATATTATACTAATCTGAATCTGATTCCATAAAGAAAGCATGACATAAAATATTTTAAAATGTATCTCAAACTCATGCTTAGAAGTAATTGTCTGATTTTTATGGCTTGAGAAAAATATACACATATTTCAAGTGTAAAATATTTATTAAGAAATTCATGCATTTTTGTTAACCCTGCCAAAGATAAGGATTCTTAGATTTGGTTTTTATGGTCTGGCTCATGGATAGTAAAAGAGTAGGTGATGAAGCAGTGAACTTCATCCCTTTTTGGAGTGGTGGTGCGGAGAGAACAATTACTGACAAGTCCATCCCAAAGAAACAGTTCAGGAGTCAATTTACTAATCTGATTGTAAGGGGAAAGAAACAGGGAAACTCCAAGACATATGAGGACAAGGACCACATCATCTTGTTCATGAAAACTCATCCAACCAGACGCATAATGCCTGGCCCATAAGAAAGCAACAATAATTGGAGGGGATGGGTGCAGGCAGAAGAGAAGTCACAATCTGAAACTGATCTCTGGAACTGTAGTGTCTCTACTGAACATGGGGTTTGCCCATCAGACTGATTAGATTAAGTTCCCTCTTCAAGGGGGAAAAAAAAAAGCACAAAATAAGAACGATGTTGAGTAGAGCTCATGAGAATTCTTCCCTACCTGTATCTCCCCTAAAATAACACTGAAATGATTGTCCAAATTCAGGATATGATATTTATTATGTGTTTTGAAGTGTGCCTGTCACAGAGGCATCCCTCAAAAGTATTATCTTAAATAGTCTTTCTGTAGAGCTAGGGTTTGGGCTCAGGTTTCTATCAAAGTCAGCAAATATGAATGACACCATTGAACACAAAATGCTCTGGACTTAGGACTTCAAAATTAGGTATCAAAGTTATAAAAACAATGAGCAATATTTTCACCTTCTGATGTTCTAGTCAACCTGTTTCATTGCTAGGGATACTTAGAACACACCCACACAGGCGCACACTGCATTATGTAGTCCTCATCTGAACTATGTGTACATACTCACCAGGATTAGGAGCAACATGACCCTGGAGGTGTATTCCATACATCATTTGAGGCTTGGGCATGTCCAGTTACCTTCTGCCTTTCGGCACCAGGGGACCAAAAAAATGTTTTAAGTTCCTTCATTCTTAAACAATGCTAAAGAATGAGTTTGGTATTCTAAAATGATATGTACTATTTTATGAAAGTGTCACCCTTTTGTTAAAAGTGTCCACGCATAATTTTTCTACTTGCTTTAAATGTAGTGTCCTAATTGATAGCCTTTTTGAAGTTAAATATGCTTCAAATAGAGACTCAAAGAGTCTGTTATCACCAAGCAATTACATTTGGTTAATAACCTGGTTGTATTTTCTGTTCACATAGGATGGCTTTGTAAAAGCCTTAGCATTAATGGATTTTATTCACAGTGACAAAGGAAATATTAAAATTGCAATACAATTTCCTTTATCTTCTCTTATCTAAATGGGGGAAGGCATCTGCATCATGGCATTAACTCACCCAGAGATGAGGAAGTTCAAGTACTATTATTTCTGCAGAATGACCTTTCTGCTACAGTATTTGCTTGGCTTAGAATCATAATTTGGCTACAAACATGTTGTTTAAAATATATGGAGCTAGAAATGAGCAGGAAATCCAATTTTTGTATATATGCAGTAAAACTTGTACAATTTTTCTCTATTCCTTATTTTTATCTCCTAATATTTGAATCAAAATGTTGTCAGTGCCTTTTCTATATCTTTTCATAATTTCTTGAATATATATTACCTATTCTCTCAAATGGAGTAAATGATAATAAAAACAAAGGCAAATTGGCAAAGCTGACACTGTGAAATGTCAATTTTAATAGTCATTCTAATATAAAGATTAAAATGGATGAATTGATGCCACTAAAAAAATAAGCAATAGATGCCTAACTCAATAGCAACTCTTATAATAATGTACATATATTTAAAAATACACAATATATGCAGCAATGTTTTTCCAATAAATACAAATTAACAATTGAATAAGTAAACTAAAATCATGTTTTGATGTCTTAGTCAACATTTTATAATCAACCTGAGATTGCAGTTTGGATACAAGTGCCAGAGTCCACTAAAAGAACATTCACTGGACACTTACTATGTGAGAAACATCTGGATCATGAGTAAATCATAAAACATCCCATTCATTCATCCTTCTATAATTTTGAGACAACAATAAGCCAAGCATTTTCCTAGATACTAGGGAATGAATAGTGAATGAATAGTGACAAATTTAGACACTGTTGGAACTTATATTCCAGTGAAGGGAGAAGATACATAAACTTAAATTTCAGTAAAAAGTGATAGAAATCTGCGCTGTACCCTATGGGTCTGAAGTTGGGTGTTTGGGGTTATACACAGATGTATGCAAAGCCAACACCAGAGTTCTGCTATTACTACACACCCCCCCCCACCACTCTATGCCCAGGTCTGAACAAACTGCTTGGCTACAGAGAATTTTCCTCCCCATAGATTTAATTAAATGAAATCATTATCATGTTGTAAGAATCACTGTACCCTGGGACATAAGCTGAATCAACAAATGAATACTAAGAAATTTTATTTTATCCTTTGTTTTTAAATGTCTTACATCTTACGTAAATAGGATCAAAATAAATCAAATAAGGAGAAGCCAGCAAGAATAGGAGTTCATGAAATGTAACACATATGGGTGCACGTGGCAGAAGATGTAATCAATGACTTAGAGGTTATTGTCCTTAGGTTTGTATTTCTTTTAATAATAAGTACAAATTAATAATTGTGATATTAACGGTTTTTTTAAAGTATTTCCTTATTTTTTTTATATTTGATCCTTTAAAGTTCATTGCTGTGTTGCAACATGTGTTGTAATATTTAAATTCATGTGAAATCACATTGCTCAAATTATAATCATAGCTCCAACAATATTACCTTAACATTTAATATAATGTTTTCAGCAAACAAAACATGTTGAATGTAAAGAATCTGATTTTTTTATCTAGATATGACCTTTATGAATTCATCTTATATTTCTTTTAGGAATACAACTGTGTATATATAGGGGCATCTGGGTGGCTCAGTCAGTTAAGTGGCTGACTCTTGATTAGGGCTCAGGTCATGATCTCAAGGTCCTGGGACAGAGCTTCATGTTGGGCTCCGTGCTCAGCAGGGAGTCTGCTTGAGGACTCTGTCTCTGCTCCTCCCCTGCTCGTATGCTCTCTCTCTAAAATAAATCTTTTTTAAAAAAAACTATATATAGGAATGGAGGAATACTCTTTCTATGATAAATACTTTTCCCCAGCTCTTCATAAGTTTTCAGATTACATATATACCTGACCAACCACCAAACCCAACCTTATATTGTAATGCCCATTAAATACACATACAAGCCTCTGATTTTAAATATACATTATTCTCTTAAATCAACATTTTCCCACATGGCTCTGTTATATCTTTAATAATGACAATTTTTTTTTGTTATAAAAAGTTATCCAGTCTCAAGACTTTGATCCCAGGAGTATAAGATAAAGATTATAGAAGGAAAACATAATAATCTTAGCATGGCTAGAAGTCTTCCTTGCTACAATTAATTTAGCTGGTTTAATGAAGAAACTACACACACATGTATGTGTGTGTGTGTGTGTGTATATATATATATATATATTTATATTTGCTCCTTCCAATAAATTTTGATTCAAATGATTTCAAAAAACTTCAGCTTGACAAATTTGGCAAGATATCAAACTTACTTTATTAACCTATATTTTAGGTCACTTAAAACTGAGGCTTTTTTTTTTTTTTCATTTTCGCTTTCATTTTACCCTAGAAATCTGGAAAAATATATATGTGGTCTAGGTTGTACCAGGTCTAGGATTGGAAAGTTTAGCATAATGAGGGCTCAATCAAGGCAAGGGAACTTTAAGTAGGGATTCCACTTACAAGATAGTCACAGGACTCTAAGTGAGATAAAGTCAGTTTGGGAATTGGATTCAGAAAATATTTAGGTCTAGAAATGCCCTGAACTCTATTACCATTGAATTGGGAGAGATTGGGGAGAGCACAATGAGAGATAGTCTGCATTAGGATTAACTCACCCATTTCACAATGGCACTGTGTATATATGCACATAAATTAATAAACATATATTAATAAATATATAAAGGGATACAGGAAGTAGAACATGTTTTATGCCAAGAATGGACAAATAATGACTTTATATTAAAATGTCAATTTGTACTATTTATGAATAGGGCCAGCATGTAGCTGAAAGTATAGGGCCCAAGAGCAGAGAGGAGAGTATTTGGGGATGAGATATAGTCCATTTTATGAACTGTATACCTTCTGCTGGAATGCCCACAGATGTCTTCTCAGAATAGAGGAGAGGTAGCAGGAGTGTTTTTAATTATTATTTCAAATTATTTTTATAAGATCACACTATAAAGTGATGGGGGGTGCCTGGGGTTGGGGGTCTGCTCATTCGGTTAAGCATCTGACTCTTGATCTCAGCTCAGGTCTTGATCTCAGTGTCGTGAGTTCAAGCCCTGCTTTGGGCTCCACACTGGGCATGGAGCCTACTTTTAAAAATTAAGTAATTAATTAAAGTGATAGATTTATGTCACTTAAAGAGTACATAGACTGGAGCTACATAACTGCAGCTGGAGAGCACTACTGTTTTCTGATCCCAAAATAGTTTTAATGAAAAAGAGACCAAAGGTTTATAGTGTCTTTTCCAAGTTTCCAAACATAACAGCAGGCTTGAGATATGCCAGGTAATTCAGTTACTGCCCTGGCTGCAGTAGATGGAATTTTGGACCTTTTTCCACGTTGGAAATTTGTAAGTGGGTGTCCACACTATGACGGGTACCAGTAAATATTTTGGGCTTTGTTTGTTCATCAGTTTAGGTTTCCAATATCTAACGTAAGTTTATTTGTTTTAATGTGTTTTTGAAATAAATAAATAAATAAATAAATAAATAAATAAATAAATAAATAAATAAAATTGCATTGCTCTGGTCTTCTTGTTTCAATAGCACCTCGTATCAAAAATAGTTCAAAATATTCTTCTATGTTCTGTTGTGTTTAGAAAAGATAATAGATTTTTCTACAAAGCGATGCTGTAAGAGAATCTCTATACTCTGAGAATGTTCTGGGAATTGTTTAAATGCTCTGAGTTCATTACTTAACACAGCTCTTTTCCTTGATTACACAGAGATAATTTCTTCTATTTATTGTCTTTTCTTACTGCTGTTCTTCACATGCATGTAATATAACAGCAAGAAGGGACACACAACAGGTTCTCTTTACAACACACTTACAGTGGCTACATATAAATCGCTGTGTGTGGACCATAAAGAACCGATTGTCTACAGTGAGTATAGTATCTTTGATCACATAATGTAGCTCAATGTCAGTATGGTAATCCAAAGGTCTCTTGGTCCTGAGTTTGCCACTTAGTTGGACAATAGTCTGCTCAAGGCTTTGCTCGGTAATAGTTACTAAACATGCACTAAATAGGCCACAGGTCCTTGGGGGACAATGTGACCCAGAACATTATCCCTAGCTTTAAAATACTTGTGATTTAGACCAATGAGGAAAAAAGAGTAGAATATTTTAGGAAGTTCTAAAAAGTTATAAGATGATGTAAATTGTCAACAATTGAGGTTTCAGGCAAGGATCTATAGTAATTTAACTGGGGCTTGACCAAAGAGTAAGCCTTAGGCAAGTGGACCAGATCAAGGAAGGTATCCCATGTGTTCCTATTTTTATGATGATGCTTTGGGCACCATTCTTATTTGTGGTTTATCTGAGACCATGAGAAAGTTGTGTATTTATATATTAATTCAGTAATTTTAAAAGAAAGCCTAGTGATCTAATTCTATACATACCTTTGTTAAGGACTAGGTATTATATATATGTGGTGATAATTAATGGTTGCATAATTAAAATGATAGTTTCCTACTTCATTTGATTATGCATAAGTTTTACTTGGTAATCTCTAACCTAAAAGGATCAATTAAATATGATAGATATTTCTGTTAAAAAAATCTTGTCATAGAAAATTCATTTTGTATGGCTTAATAATGGTTTTATTACAATAAGTCCATAGAAGGTGTATATCTGCTTATGAATAAATTATCTGCTATAGTACAAAATATGGGATTATTAACCAGCATAAGGACTGAATTAGAATGTCATGCTATGTTTCTGATTAGATGGGGAGTTGAGTTCATATAATGAATGTCATTATTGGATCTAGAATGATCTGCCTGGTCCACTGTCACTTACTTTACTAAGATTTTCCAAATGCAGCAAAGTGTTTATGGAGAAATAATTACAAGGTTGGGAGATACTACACATTACATGTAAAGCTCAGTGTATAGTATATAGAAGATCAATGTATGGCATATAAAAGACAGACAATGTGTAACATATAGAAAAACTGTAAATCAAATAACTACCATGTTTACCCTGGAAGCAGTACTGAAAATGGTGTCCCTTGGTTTTCTCTGAGAAATTGATTATTTTACAGTGATGCTTACCTTTGGGTTAAAGGTATCAGAAACATAAGTAATTATGAAACTTTAGGGTGAATTTCTTATAAAATTAAAGTCATTCAGTATAATAATTTTCTTTTAAATTGTCTAGAGGCTGTTTTTTATTTTTATTTTCCATAAAAGTTTAGAATTTCTAATTCCCTTTTCAGATACTATGCTGGATACTGGTGTGGTTTTTGTCTCTTTACTCTGATTATATAGAACACATACACACATATGTGTGTGATTGTATATATATACACATGTATGTAATAAATGTTATCTCTAACTACTGATCATTTGTTTACAACATAGAGCAGGGCCCCTGAAAAAATTTCCGCTAGTGAAAAAAAAGCTACAATATCTGAAGTATTAATGGGCCTATTTAAAAATAAAGACTCTGTTTTAGTGGGAGCTTTACATGTTAGCGTTACTTATTACTGTCATTACTAAGCAAAAATGAATTCTAGAGGTACCTCTAAGGTAACTCCTTGAAACTTGTCTGCAGCAAGATATAAATCTAAAATGTAAATCAACACATTCATTTCTTCATCAATAAAGTCTTGAGATTTTACACACACACACACACACACATATAATTTTAAAAAGCTGAAGTCAACACTATATTGCTTCAGCAGCAGTTGCTTTATATTCGGGCACAAATTCCTTATCTTGTCAAAGGACCAGTATCAATCCATAAACCATGATTTGAGTAGTACAGTGTCAGAGAATCTGAGAACTGAGAATTGCACCAAAGTTTATTGAAGACCTGAAACTTCCTTGTGTGTTCCTTCTGAAGGCTCTCTCCTCTTACTACTCTTACAAAAAGTCTTCTGAGGACATCATTTAATACTTACAGAATTCTAGCTTTAATGAGTTTGAGTTATGTTTTCATCTTTGAAATTTCTCCTAAAATAAGTATATTTTTTCTTTGAAAGAATTTCTACATGTAGACTACTGGTTAATCCCTTTTTGTTCGTTATAAGGAAGGTCTGGCTTTATCTCCACACTCCTATAGGATATGGTGTCTTGGGCTCCCTCCTCGTCAGATGGAGTCCATCTTTCAGTGGTCGCCATCTGATGAAATCCTGTTGTTTTTTTGTCACTGCTCTACTCCTTCCCAATTTTAATTAGCACTGTTTGGTTTGATTAGTGCCTGCAGCTGTTACTGAAAAGGAAGTTGCTCTGTCCCATTGCACTTTATCCTATTATTGTAGTGGGCAGACATTTTTGGTAATTAGATTATTGTTTACTTCAAAACCTGCAAGTGAGCAGTCATTGTTAACCTTCAGACGCATCAGTAGGAATTCACACAGTACCTGCCGTCTGTTCCTTTCATGGGGTCATAACAGATCATTTCTGAAATTGAACTGCTTTTCTATCCATTCACCGAATGGTGTATAAGAATATCCAATAATCATCATCAAGCAATATACCTGCATTTTCCTCATTTATATACCTACCTCGTTAAATGTTAAAATGCTTGAAGCCTGTTAACAATGTCAGCCCCATAAACTATCAAATAGCAGTGATCTCCCTGTGAGGAAACATGAGAACTTCTTCCATACAGCGCTCTGTCTACACTCGCCAAGAGAAAACTGAAATCTTAAGAACTACAATCTCCACCCAAGCTTTTCTTATAAGTTTGTTCAACTCATGTTTTAACATAGGGGTATCTAAACCATCTATGATACACCCTGACAGAAATCTATAAATTCAAATTTTGAAGGTGTAATATTTATTTTTACCTTTCATGCAGTTAAGAAACCATATTCTTGGTGTACAAACTGGACTATGAATGATAAAATCTACATTTTGGTCATAGAAACTTGCTTGGTTAGATTCAGCTGGCAAAGACAGTTTCTTTGGAATTTGTTCTCCACCTTCACTTTCAAATTATTCCATCGTTCCATTCTTAGGAATTGATAGTCTTTTGTGCTACAGCTTTGTGTTCAGACAAGGGCCCAACCCAAATGCTGCTTTCTTCGTGTACCCTTTCCTTCTGCCTTGATGTCTTTTCTCCATGTTGTATGATTTAGGTCAACTGTCTGATGTCTATTTTTCCCATTATACCCAGTCTTGCATCTTGGGAATTTTCTGTTACTCAACCTCTATCAAAGCAGTTTGTTTTGTTTTCCCTATAATTACCTACACTTCTAATTCTCTTTGTGATTTCCCTGTCCAATTTAGCCAAGATGGCACATAAATATCTTCTGATTCCATTTATGAATCATATTCGAATGAATACATTCATTCTAAGAATTAATACCCATAGCAAAAAAAAAAATGTCTGTATGCAATTAAGGAAGAGGCTATTCGTAACATCCTATTTAAATTTCTTATGTGTTTATTCAGTTCATGTTTTATGCAAGATGTTAAAATAGAGGTTATCTAAATAACATATGATACACATGACAGAGTTTATAAATTCAAATCTAGAAGAATGGAGTGTTAATTTATTTCTATCTACCTTATTATAAAGAGAATAAATGACAAGCAGAAAAGTTGAGCAGGAGTGGAGGTGTTAGAATTCTGTGAATCAGCTTGTTTAATAACTACTATTTAGAGGCAGCTGCTTGTTAATTTATATTCTTGAAGATTCACACCATGTAAATGTTGCCTAGAATTTCACCAGGTGCACAAAACCCTCTCAAGTATAAGCAATTAAAAGTGCCTGAATGCCATTTAATTTATCAACATCCACAGAGTCTTACTGAAACCAGAAAAGTTACTGCTCGGTAAAGATATTTGTTCACCTCTAATTATAATGTGATAAAAGTACTGTCATAATGAAATTATCCCATGTTTAGTATGTTCATTTTTAAAACTTGTACATAAAATTTATTTGTATAAAATGGGAATATGATTAAATACACAGAAAAACTTATTTTTTTATTTTTGTCTATTTGAGCTCATTGTGCTTTATAAGTTACATGCCGGGTTTTTGGGTGTTTTGTTTTGTTTTGTTGACATTTATCCTGCTTACTGTTCTGAGCTTCCTGGATCTGTTTTGTGCCTGACATTCATTTGGAGACATTTTCGTCTTTGTTTCATGTTTCTTCTGTTCCTTTCTCCCTTCTCCTTCTGGTGTTCCCATGACTTGAATGTTATACCTTTTGTAGTTGTTCTGCAATCCTTGGATATTCTGTTCTGGGTTTTTGTTCTCTGCTTTTTGTGTTTTTTGTTTTGTTTTGTTTTGTTTTAAAGATTTTATTTATTTGAGAGAGAGCAAGCACATGAGAGGGGGAGGGTTAGAGGGAGAAGCAGACTCCCTGCCGAGCAGGGAGCCCGATGCGGGACTCGATCCCGGGACTCCAGGATCATGACCTGAGCCGAAGGCAGTCGCTTAACCGACTGAGCCACCCAGGCGCCCTTGTTCTCTGCTTTTTGAGGCATCTTCTGATCGAGACTCCAGCAGAGATTCTTTCTTCAGCTGTGTCTAGTCTACTTAAAAACCCAGAAGCACTCTTCATTTCTGTTACTTTTTTTTTTTTAATCTCTAGAGTTTCTTTTTGGTTCTTTCTTAGGATTCTCATCTCCTTGCTCTCACTGGTCACCTGCTTTTGCACACTCGCTACTTTACCCATTAGAGAATTGTCTATAGTAATCACAGTTGTTTAAAATTTGCAGTCTGATAATTCCAACACCCCCGTCATGTCTGGTTCTGATGCTTGGTCTATCTCTTCAAAGAGTGTGTCTTGCCTTTTGGTAGGTCTTTAAGTTTTTCTTGATAGCTGGACATGATGTACTGGGTAAAAGGAACTGTTGCACATACGCCTT
The DNA here is from genome assembly GCF_054177405.1 of Leptonychotes weddellii. Lineage (NCBI taxonomy): Eukaryota > Metazoa > Chordata > Mammalia > Carnivora > Phocidae > Leptonychotes > Leptonychotes weddellii. Next base: position 7,856,879 of record NC_138381.1, on the reverse strand, counting down.
TAGTGATATAAGGAGATGTGAGGGGAAGGGAGTGTTCTCTAATCCTGTGATAAGGTCTCAGGCTTTTAGTGAGCCTATGTGTCCTGGACTGGGAACATCATAAGTGTTTCTCAGTTTTTTCCTCCCCACCTAGCTGGGACAAGATGGCTAGGATGGGTTCGAATTGGGTATTTTCCTTCCCAAGATCAATTAGGCTCTGGTTAACCAGTTTGCCCTGAAAGCAAACCTTGCTAGGAATAACCAACTGCTCTCTATTTTGAATGGCTCCTTTTTTCCTTTCCTGCCAGAAGCTTGAGGTGGTCTTCCTTTATTGTAGGAATCTGGTCAAGGTCCCAGAGGTAAATCTCGCAATATGTCAGGCTCCTCCTGTGACTGCATCTCTCTGGAGTTGTGACTCACAGCTGTCTGTCTACACTGAGCCTCCAGCAATTCATCAATTCAGTTCAGATTTTCCTACCCAGCATTGATTCCCATGGAATTTTTCACATTCTGCATGGACTCACTGTATACACCTGTTTCTTCAATCTTGGGGGCAATGGTTTGACTTGTGTCTTCTTTTCTCTGGAATCTCTCCAATTCCAAAAGAGTTGATGATTTCTCAGACTTTCCAGATTTTCACATGTTAGAATGGAGTGGCAGCTTCCAAGTTCATTACATGAAGAACTGGAAACCAGAAGTCCACCATTTGAATGTTAATTTTTAAATTTTAATCTTTAAATGAGATTTGGTCATGAAATTTTATAATGAAAACATTTAACTGAAGTAAAACTTCTGATTATTTAAATATCTTGATTTATCAAATGAGAATTATTTCCCATCTCTCCAGGACTATACTTTGTTTTAACAAGGCTTTCTGCCATCTGGTTCCTTCAGTGGTTTAGTACTTCTATTTTTTAGGTTTGTAGATAAAGCCAAATTTGTAGAAATGGTTGCATTTCTATACACTCTCTTGTTTTCTATATACTCACTTGTTTTTCCTCAAGTGGGAGAATTTGTGGTATGTAAATTAGACCTCAGTAAAATTGTTTAAGAAAGTGAAGAACCAGACAAATTTAGTTGGATATACAATCAGTGGATATTTTTTTTTATTCTCTTCAAATATTATGCTTCACTGATTTGGAAAATCAGTGTTTAATTTTATATAACAACTATTTTTTCCCTAAATGTGGATATACATTAGTCATCACTGGAATGACCAGAAATAAATCTTTGAGTGTTAAGGAATTGAGATTTTTACTTGACAAAAATGGAAAAATTAACATTGTTTTCAAGAGCCACAGAATAAATTTCATGCCTATTAACACATCATTGGTTTTTCTGGAAAGCTTTAATATAACTAATAAACATAATTGTCCAATAAAATAAAGATACAGGAGAGTATATGTTTTTAATTAGTTTTACATCCTTTGAATTGGTATTAGGGATAAAAAGTTAATCTAACTTTAGATAGGAAATTACAATGACACTAACACATAAGAACATGAAAAGTATTCAACCATCTTTAAGATAAGTCAACTTTGAAATTAATGGCAAGAGGAGAACCTAATATTTTGCTGATAAGCCATGATTTTCCCTTTAATAATTACCTTTTAAGAAAGTCACATTTTATTAAAATGATTAATTCACTGTACTACTTTCCTAATAGCACAAGAACCATGGTAATTGAAAGGAGATAACAAGAGTTTTCAGTAAAATATGTGAGTGGTGATAGGGTCTGCATTCCAGTATCAATTTAAATGTAAATATATACACACAATATTGATACCCATTATAGAACCAGCAAAGATGGAAATCTTCTGCTTAGTTATTAAAAGCACCCTTAATGATTATGGTGAAGGTACTTAAGATTTAGCACTAATCAAATCCAAAATTCCCTTTTATCTTTTGCATTGAATTCTAACAAACCTCAAGCAAAATCTCTAACAGGAAGAAGTGAATTGTACCTCAGACAACCCCATAAAGCACTCTATCAATCCCATTAGTACCAAAGCTATTGAATTCTCCTAGAGTTTTGTGACAAGATTCAGCATCTGTTTTGCTAATCCCATTGATGTAAATAAAGAGTATTTTGTTCTATATGATGATCTGAGAAACTTGATCTGTATCTACAGGGAATGTTGATTCCCTCTACCTATTGGGATTTGCAACTATACTGACAATTAAATGGTATTATCAACAGCATGGAAATTGGGTATTTTTAGCACATTCAAGAAAGAGAGGTCCTAATGGTGGAACTGGGATTTATCTGCTGGAGTGAATCCACTTGACACTATAAAGAGGTAATTACTCAGGTTTGAATTCCCCTTCTGAGGAGCATTTTTGCCAGAAAAAAAGAATCTGTAAAATTTTATCGCATTTTCATAAATCTATGTACTTGCCAATTCCCCATAGTCACTGAATTTGGAGTTTGAAGATAGGAGATACATCCTAACTATAAAATTCTAAAGTTCCATAAAAATATAAATTATCATGTTATCATTATGCTTCTAGGAAGTTGTTAAAGAATTCCTATCATCTGAGTAAGTGGTGTATATCCTTTGAGATATCAATAAAAACACCCAATTAGGGTAGGTGTGCCTGCAAGAGGGGAAAAAAAGAATAAAAAAAAGAAAAGCTTCTCCAACAAGAAAGATGAAGATGAATTTCTGGAGAGGCAGTGTAATCTTGGTAATTTCATGTGGTTGGCAGGAAGCCTGGCTTCTAAATTTCTGCATCTCTATAATCTTTGATAACTGCTAGACACCAGGCGATCACGTGCTGTTTCACAAAGGGAGAGGTAGGAAGCACAAGAAGAACGTGCCCCATGCTAAGACAATGTCTTGGACGTGCCACCTAACCACACTGCAGACATCCCACTGGCCAGACTTTAGTCACAGGGCCACAGAGAGCAGCAAGGGAGTCTACGTTACAGGTGGCCATGTGCAGGAATAACAATGGGATATTATGACCAAAGCAGAAAGCGAACATGGATACTGAGAGGCAGCAACAGTCTTTGAAACAACCAAAAATGTATCTCCTTTAATTATATAGCATTAGTCTCTATGAATCCCCCAGAGGAATTTTTTTTCAGTTCAGCATATTTAAAGTTAATATTAAAATCCAATGAGCGCAACTGTCATTTACGATGTTCCTAATTCTGCCATAGCAAAGAACATGCATTTTGTTATTACCAGAGGATTTCAGTACCCCACTTACATAATAACTTCCCCACCCTCCTACTCAGCAAAGGGGTGTCATCTTTTTCTCACTATCTCTGCGAATAGCTTTCTCTACCCATCAGAATATGCTTTTCTCGATCTTTCTCTCTCTGGATGTCTTGAGAGTGTGATCCAGTTTTTTTGAGAGAGTGTGGTTTATTTGGGGCAAATATCAAAGCCTACAATCTTCAGGCCCAAAGGCTGTGCTTTTCTTGCCCTTTCCTCTGAAAATTAATGTATTCTGAATGATCCTGCCCATCTGTCTGGATGGCAGGGAATGGGTTTCCTGATTTCTTCCAGTTGATTCTGCTATGTTTGCCTTTAGCTTCAGAGTGTACTTTGCATTGCTGTGTGCAGTCTTAATAGCACAAAATGAAAAGAATGAATGGGGGTGGCACCTATTTCATTCCACAGTCATTCCACATCCCTAAAGTCCAGTGAATCCAATGTGTGGCTTTTCCTATGTGGGTAAGATGGCACTCATGGTCTCTGCATAACGTCGAAGCAGGCAGAGAAAACCAAAGTAAGCCAAGTAAAACATAAGAGCTTATGTAGTTCTGCAGGGCTGCCAGAGTGTGAATCGGCAGAAAACAGATTCTAAAAATATCTGTGTGAATTAAATTTAAGAATTTAAATACCTGGATGTAGAGTGTGGTTGGTTATCATCAAGCATTTTTATCACTCTTCTTGATAGCTGGCTCATAATTGTGAATGCACTGATGTGTATATGTGTACATACATATGCATATACTATAGTATATATACATATAATACACATGTAATGTATATTAATTGTAAGGGTATATTATTTCAGCCTAGATTTGCAGATGGCTTAGAGGTTTCTGCCAAAGATGCTTCCTACAGAAAAATTAAACATATAAGTAAATTAAACTTTTAGAAAACAGGTAAGCTGGTGAATATTTAGAAGATAAAAATATAGAGATATTATATTCATATATAAGACCATTACATTTGATAATTATAGATAAAATATGTACAAGTAGATAAAACATATGAAAAAAAGTACCCAAGGAGACTATTACATGTGTAAGAGTATTTATGTACACACACACATACACACGTCCTAGCAAGATCTCTGGACAGGGCTGGGTTCTAGCCCATTCTCCAGGAACAAGGTGTATAAAAGAGAGAGTTACTCAATTAGGTCTTGGAGCCTCAGTTTGCAAAATAAGGGGAACCAGATTATTCTGGATGATTTGTTTTTGTTTTTGTTTTTTTTCCCCGAAATGTCTATGATCTTTATGGAAACAAAAACAGGGAAATAGGTCATTTCTGAATTAGTTCTGGACATATTCATCCATAAATAAAGCTATTTCAACTCAGTGTGAGTACCAACTAGGATTAATTGAGGATCTGCTGTAATTGTGTATAAAGTAACTCTTCACAATACATATTGGACTCAGACTTAATCAATTTACCTTTGCAACACTTTGTAACTAAACGGAATTAAGCATGCCTTCAGCACTACCTCCTCTTAGGAGGTGTCAACTCCAAAATTCTTTGTCATTTTAATTAATTAAAATCATTCTTGTGATTTTTACTCCAGCAGATACACTGGACTCATATATAAAATCTTTAAAATTTAAGTTATACATCCTTTTTGAGGATCAGCTTTATACTTTTTTTAAATCTTGCATATGATAGGTCCTTAAAAAGATGAGCCAATAATAAGAATTTTTTTCAGTGATACTGACACAGTATGGAATGTGGATTGTCTGAAAATTATGTGTTCAAATGTGAAAATTATAAAGGAGCCTTTATGCAGACACGGGAATTCAGAGAGAATTCTATCAATACCATGTCCTCATTTCCCATATTAACAAGCAGTCTCTTCGAAAGCAATAAAAAGAAGGCATGGATTTTTTCATACATCATCCAGGAGATGCTCTGACCCTGATCAGAAGGATCACAGGGGAAGAGGACACAAAGAACTCAGAGAACTTTCACGGTAGACTATAAGCTGAGGTTTAGGGGAGACAGTTCATAGCTCGTATTAATGGCATGATCATTTACGGCATAATCAGGGCCTTCAAAGGGACTTTTTCATGTGCTTGGATGCATCCATCCTTGAAAAGATCCTGTGAAATTAAGCTTCTTGAAGAAAATTCCAATCTTCCCTGTTCCAATCTGTACATTCTTGCACATGAGTATGAACATGTGCACACGTGTATGAGTTGAGAGGTAAATATGATGTTTTTCTTACTTCTAGACATAACTTTATAATACAAAAGGTAAGCAAATCTAAAAGTCACACTAAATTTTTATTAAGGCTTTCTACCTTATTTTGATATTTTCCTGTCAGGGATTCATTTTTACCTCCATGTAATTGTACTGACCTGAATGAACAAGCAGCTAGCAATCCCCAAACTCCTTACAAGACAAAGGGAAACGTAAGTAAAACTACATTAATTCTAATGAGTGTTGCTCTCATTCTTGTGTTCGGTTAATAAGTCATTGACAAGGCAACACTTTCCTGGCAGAGTTACTAGAACCAGGTCAGCATGAATGCCTTTAAACTAGCTTTCAAAGTTCTACAAACAAGAAAAATACTTAATCCAAATCAAAAGCGAATTGATTTGCATAATGAACTTTTCTGTTCTTCCATGCACAAGGTAAAAGAATTCTCTGGAAGTTGTTAAATTATGTTTCAGCTTTGTTTCAGTGCACCTGAAAAGCATAAAATCATGAATCTCACCAGTGGAAAGGATATTACTCCTTCTATCCTGTTTGAGATCCACCCATCTTTTGATAAAATTGTTCTGTCAAACCTAGCTATATTACTGGTGAAATTAATATAGGTGGAAGCAAAGACAGCACCAAAATTGGCCTTTTATTCAGAGGGAAATAAAGAGCTACTGTTGCAGGGGAATGACCCAACATATTTTGGGAAGACCAGTACCTCGGGGAGCGGAGACAGAAGACAAATGCAGAAGCAGGGGTGCTGGTGGGGAGGGTGCTAGGGCTATGCAGGAGTGAGAGCTTTGGGGTGGCCATGCAGAGACCAAGATGTGATATAATGCTAATTTGTATGCATTACATATGCTTATATATAACATAAGATTATAAATAAGCAGAAATTATGGATTATAGGCAGCACCATTATTTTTCAGACATTTGTGGGTCTTATGATCAATAAGCCTGATTTTACATTTATATATGCTGACCTTCCAGAAAAAATAATTACAGAATTCCAAGTGCATACATTATTCTGAAATACTTTATGGTTTTAAATTACAAAAAAAAAAAAAAGGCGTTGCTGTAAAGTGAACCAATCTTTCATCACCTGGTAGAGTTGATGTGGTTCTTAATATAATTGTTCATAATATAAGAGCCTGTTATATAGCCACAGAACTCTTATTTCAATACTTTGTTCTGTCCAGGTGAATAACACTTCACAACATTTTCCTGCCCATTTCCTGCCCTACACAAAACTAATACGCAACAGGGAATAAAGTTACCATTATGCTATTTCAAAAATACTGAAGGCCAGCTTTGAAAAAGGTGTCACTGATCTATTTTATGTACTGGTGAATGAATTAAATTAGAGTGCATACTGTATTATACCATTTCTATAAAATCCTAGATATACAAACTAATCTATAGTGAAAGAGAGCAGATGAGCAGTTGCGTGGGGGTGGAAAGGTAGGGAAGTTTGGGAGGAAGGGGCATGAGGATACTTTTTGGGATGATGAGATATGCTCCCTAAATTGATATCATGGTTTTCTGAGTGGATATATGACAAAACGTATTAAGTTTTACAACTTAAATACTGATAGTATTATATATCAATTATATCTTAATAAAAAAGTTAAAAATAACTACAGTTGCATTTATAAGATTTCCATTTCCCAGAGGTATTAGAATATGTCTTAAGCGACTGCCTTCGGCTCAGGTCATGATCCTGGAGTCCCAGGATCGAGTCCCGCATCGGGCTCCCTGCTCGGCAGGGAGTCTGCTTCTTCCTCTGACCCTCCCGACCCTCCCCCCTCTCATGTGCTCTCTCTCTCAGTCTCTCTCTCTCAAATAAATAAATAAAATCTTTAAAAAAAAAAAAAAAAAAAGAATATGTCTATTTCATTGAAAACCAAGCACACTTAAAGTTCCATAAATTCCTAAAATTATCATCACTGTCCTGTTTGGTATCAACTGTACTTGCTTATGAATTTTTTGTTAGTTCTATGAAAACTTTTAGAGAATAGAAGCTTGGCAAATTAGTACACATTAATGGGAAACAAACTTTTTAAATTTTAATAAATTTTAAGAGTCATGAAGTAATACAATTTTAGAGTAATATGTGTTTCTTACAAAACAGTTCTGAGCAGTATTAAAATCATAATAAAATTTTTTTTGAATGCTGAGACCTACCAAAACCAAATTAAAGCCCAAATTCTACCAATGAGAAATAATCTTTACAAAAACCAGGTGAATACCATTCCAGGTGTGTGTGTATGTGTGTGTTCCCAGATATAGACGGATGTTAAAGAAGAAAGCATTTGCACAGATCTGTATGTATTGAACACCGTACCACCATTTTAATCCATTAGCATTTCTAATCTTGATTATTTCCCCTTCACAGGCCCTGGTTGACCCCACCATGACTTAGTACTCATGACAACAGAGCACTGATGGAATTTTTACTCAGAGTGAAATGTGTTCATATAACACGCGAATTTTCTTTGGTGTATACTTGTCAAATCTTCTCTGTAATCAAGAAATGTACCACTTTCTTTCCCTTTAATTTTTTTTTTCAATAGGCAACAGGGGAGGGATTTTTTTCTGAGAAGGTTAACATGATATCATGAAAATTAAAATGATATAAAATGATATTAAATCCAGCCATGTAATTTAGGATAGCTATCAGAAGGACCTAAAACATGCCTTTTAATACTTTCATTTTTTACACTGTAAATATGAGTTTGAAATACTTTCCTTACTAAATATTAGTTATTATCTGTAAACAGTGCACAAATATACCTGATCTTCATTATAACTTTCTATCTAGGAGACTTCTAGGCATTCAGGATTGTGCTTTGTAACTTGGTGAAAGCTATATATATATATATATATATGAAGAACTGTCTGTATGTAAAGCAGATACTTCCACAATGAATTAAAAATGTGTAAAGGAAAATTAAGAAATTAACAAAATTTTTAAAATGCAAGACGAATTCATTAGTGTTTAAAATGATGCCCTGCTTAAACCAAAATGAAACCGTCCAAACATTTTATAACCAGGAAACCTCTCTGGCCTTTAATTACCTAAGAACATCTCTCCCCATATAGGAAGAAGCAGTTTTGAGTCATTTCTTCATGAAGCGTATGGGAGACAAGACATGAAAGACAGTTTTTCCTAAACATCTATTCTGTTAATTTTGGTAAAATAAGTGCCAGGGTCTAAAGCTCCATATAAAGTACATATTGTGATCATAAGTAACATTTCTTTTTTACCTGTAGTCAGCCGATTTATTCAATAGTTTATAAGGTTGTTTTTGGAGAAAAAAAAAATTCCAGGGGCACCTGCGTGGCTCAGTCTGTTAAGCATCTGCCTCCAGCTGGGGTCATGATCCCAGGGTCCTGGTATGGAGCCCCGCTTTGGGCTCCCTGCTCTGAAGGGAGCCTGCTTCTCCTTCTCCCTCTACTGTTCCTTCCCCTACTTGTGCTCTCTGTCTGTCAAATAAATAAATAAAATCTTGAAAGGAAAAAGGAAAGGGTGGAAGGAAAGGAAAGAGGAAATGAAAGGCAAGAGGAAAGAGGAAAGGATAGAAAAAAAAAAAAAGAAAAAAAATTCCAATCCTGGAACCAGTCCCTTGGGATCCCCGGGTGTGAAGACCCCACACGGAACCTCCTGGCGCTGAAGGCCACACGGCCTAGAAGACCCTGGCCCTTCCTATTTAAAACCTTAATTAGGAATAATTGATCCCAGACTCCAAAAAGGAAAAAGGACTAGGCTTAAGGAAAATATTCATTAGGTAAATTTCATTGACAGCCCAACTTATGGTCATTTGAAAAATTCATTGTTGCAATCCCAATAACCGTTAGGGACGAGCTAATGCTAAGCAGCCCCCGCACACAGACATTATTCTGGATTGAAATGGGAATCCAGAATTTATTACTTAGCTACAGCATTCCTGTTAAATAATTTCCCTTGCATGCCTCTCTAATATCAGAAATGTTTGGAGAGGTAAAAATATTATTGAAAACAAAAATACCAAAGAATTTGAATGCTTCGTTCACCACTAGAATCATTCCAGTTTTTCACTCCTTTGAAACCTCCCGCTATGTAGCAGGGTGGCTCAGTGTGAGGACAGACAGCCCTGCGGTTCTCCCGAAGCTCAAATTCCCCGGGAAAGAGAAGAAACACCCCGTTCTGCTGCAGGACAGCATGTGTAAGAGCCACGGAGTCCGTGCCTCACAAGTGGTGGAAAGACATTCACGCTCCGTGAGACTGACCTCACCAAACCCAGTGAGAGGGCAAACCACACAAGTACCCAGGGAAAGGGAAATTCAGGCAGAACCCCGCCCCCCCCCCGAAAGTTACAGCTTTGGGGCACGTGGAGATGCAGGAAATTTTACGTGAAGGAACTTCAATAGAGACTGATTTCTACATTTCCCCAAATACAAATTGATCAATGCTGCCCTTTTTAGGATTTGCTGTAAATTCAAAAACCCCTAAATACATTATAGTGATACCTTTAGACATTCTGTATATGCAATACACCTATCATATCTTTATGTATTCATTATTGCTCTTGAAGAAGCTGCCTCAAACTAAACTTCAAATAACATTTGAACTTCTTACAAGGGGGCTCAGGACTCCAAGCAAAATCAGAAGCCATCAGGCCTTTTATTTATTTTTAAAGATTTTATTTATTTATTTGACAGAGAGAGAGAGAACACAAGCAGGGAGAGCCGGAGAGGGAGAAGCAGGCTCCCCTCTGAGCAGGGATGGGTCAGGGGCCTGATCCCAGGACTCCGGGATCATGACCAGAGCCAAAAGCAGTCGCTTAACTGACTGAGCTACCCAGGCGCCCCAGCCACCAGGCCTTTTAGAGGGCCAGCCCCAAACTGGGACAGCACATCAAGTCTGCCATATTCTCCAGCTCCAAGCAAACACTGAGGCTAACAATGAACCAATGGGCAGGAAATAGACAACCTCATGCTGAGCATATAGGAATAGGATGAATTGTTACAAGTCACTTTTAGAGAAAAATCATGCACAACCCCCATGTTTCAAACCAAACTGGAATTTTTTTTTTAAGATTTTATTTATTTATTTGAGAGAGAGAGAATGAGAGACAGAGAGCATGAGAGGGAGAAGGGTCAGAGGGAGAAGCAGACTCCCCGCCGAGCAGGGAGCCCAATGCGGGACTCGATCCCGGGACTCCAGGATCATGACCTGAGCCGAAGGCAGTCGTTTAACCAACTGAGCCACCCAGGCGCCCCAAACCAAACTGGAATTTAATATTAAATTTTAAGTATATCCACTTGTGTAGTCTTTAAATGCTTATATATTTATCCAGCAATAATTCTAAAACTGTTCAGTATTTATTAACGGATACATTTAATAAAAAGTTGATAGCTAAGCATAAAACCTGCATAGCAACAGAAACTAGAAAATAGATCTACCATATGATTCAGCAATTCCACTTCTAAGTATCCACAAACAGGATACAGAAGTGATAGCTGCACTCCCATGTTTGTTGCAGTATTAGTCACAATAGCCAAGATACGGAAAACAACCTATGTGCCCATGAGCAGATGGATGGATAATGATGTGACTTTATATTTACACACACACACACACACACACACACACTAGAATATTGTTCAGCTGGGGCACTTGGGTGGCTCAGTCGTTAAGCGTCTGCCTTCGGCTCAGGTCATGATCCCAGGGTCCTGGGATCGAGCCCTGCATCGGGCTCCCTGCTCAGCGGGGAGCCTGCTTCTCCCTCTCCCACTCCCCCTGCTTGTGTTCCCTCTCTCGCTGTGTCTCTCTCTGTCAAATAAATAAATAAAATCTTAAAAAAAAAAAAAAAAGAATATTGTTCAGCATGAGAAGAACATCCTGCCATCTGAGGCAAAATGGGTGGAATCTGAGCACATTATGCTGGGCTAAGTAAGACAAATACGGTCTGATATCACTCAGATATGGAATCTAAAAAAGCCAAATTCATAAACACAGAGTAAATGGTGGTTACCAGGAGACAGGAGTGGTGGCAGGACAGATGTTTAAAGGGACAAACTTGCAATTAGTAAATAAGTCCTAGAAATCTAATGCACACAATAAGGAATATTGTAGTCATCAAACTTGCTAAGAGGCTAGAACTTTATTCTAACCATTTAAAAGAAATTATAATTATGTAATGTTATGAAGGTGCTAATTATATAATCATTTTACAATTTATAAATGTATCAAGTTAACGGGTTGACATATTAAATTTACACAATGTTATATGTCAAATATATTTCGATAAAAAGATACAGAATTGCTTATAAGCCTAAAACTCAGTTAAACATGTGCAATTTAAAATAAGTTGACATAAAGATGTGTATTTGGCCACTGTACGTGGACACTGTATGTGGACACAGTTTTAGTAAAACTGACTCAAATTACCTGAGTTTGTGATATTTAACTTAGAATGGCAGGTCATATAACACATTAAAAATGGTACATATATAGAAATTTATAAAAACCACAGAACTGTTTAACAGCTCTGACATTTCTCAGATACATTTGTATTTAAATACTTCATAGTTAAGAGTCTCTTATGGTTTGCTTAGAGAACTGAGGGTTACTGCAGGGAGGTGGGTGGGGGATGGGCTCTATGGGGAATGGGCATTAAGGAGGGCACTTGTGATGAGCACTGAGTATTATATGTAAGTGATGATCACTAAATTCTACACTGAAACCAATATATACCCTATATGTTAACTAGAATTTAAATAAAAAATTGAACAATAAAATACTTTAAGCATCCACATCCCCTTTCTTACTTCTATTTATGTAATAGAATTTCACTTAAAACGTATAATATGATCTTAACAAGTTGCTTAAAGATACTAATCTAAGTTCTTATTCTACTATCAAGGTGCCCGATGTTGCTATCACCTTTTAAATTTTGTAAATGCATATTTATCTACACTTTTTTCACTTGCAATGCCTTTGCAATTTTTGAATTTTTAAGCTTCCATACTCTTGTAGCCCTTCCCAGATATTTCTGCTTATTTGGTTTGAGATACAAATTACTCAATTTTAGCATACATCCTTAAAAGTGACTAGGATATAGATCTACATCATCCTTTTCTGAAAGTCACATATAGTTATGATCATCTACTTTATAGCCCAGGACACAAAGGTGAAGTCTGAGACATTTAAAAATGACACAGCAATGTGTGATTTTGGAGACAAATTATTATTATACATGCTAACCAATCTCTCTCAGGTTTTATGGGAATTTATCACCAAAAATCAGGAAAAACTCTAGTCCAGTTTGCAGGGCACAAATTAATCGATGAGGTATATTCTTCAAAGGCAACAGATAAAAAAAGTCAGAAAGTAAGGAGTTCTATCTGCTAGAAGGATTTTGAATAAACTGCCTTTATTTTCTGTTGAGGGCAACAGAAAATGAGAATCAGATATTACTTCTCCTGACTTGTTAGGCCTTTGCTTTTCTTGAAATTTTTTTCTAAGTTTTCTGGCAGAATTTGGAGATTCCCATCCTTCCACCCAAGTCCTACAGAGAAGGAGTGATAGAAATGCGTCCTTCTCTCTGCGCATGATCTAATCACAGCTTTCTGTTCTCAAAATAACTTGCTCTCTTTTTTATCTTAAGAAGATTGTCAGTGATGTCACACAATTACACTTGCTTTTTCAGTGGAGTGAAAAAGAGCACATTATAACGACTGAAAAAACATCTCGTGTCTTTGTTCTTTTTTTTTTTTTTGTAATTATGTATGAATTCTCTCTTAGCAATGTGAGATAGCTTGAAAACATTCCACACACTCGTTGACCCACCTTTCATAAAGGGATGGAGCCCACTTTTTCTCTCCTGGACTATGAACCAGCCTTAGAGCCCAGCTTCTAGCAGAGATAAAGCACTGGAAGTGGCTTATAAAACTTGGTGAGAAAAGGTGATACAGGTTCTACCAGACTTGCTGTCCCTTGAGACCTGCCCTGAGTCACTATGTAAGATATCCGGCTTCTCTGATGCCATCTTGGAGGGACCAGGAGACCACACTAATCATTGCCAGTTGCCCAAGCAGCTGAGCTTCAAGCTCCCAGCTATTTGAGTTTTCCCAGCAGCAACTGCCACAGGACATCAAACACTTGAGTGAGGTTGCAAAAGATTCCATCCCTTCATCTGCATGCCTTCCAAGAGGCCTCAGAAACCATGGAGCAGAGAAAATTCACCCTTCTGTGCGCTCCTTGAATTTCTAATCAATGGAATCTGAGCAAAATAAATGGTGGTTTTATGGCACTAATTTCTTTTATATCCACTGGAACATAATGGACTAACTCAAGTCACAATACCAGGTTTTAGTGACAGCTACTAAGTCCAGCAGGACATGTTAACCCATCTAATTGTGGTAATCATTTCATGATATACACACATATCAAATCAACACATTGTTCATCTTAAACTTGCACAATGTTATATGTCAATTATAGTACAATAGAGCTTGAAAAAATTTTTAATGAATAAACCCATTGTTTCTAGATGAAGGAAAAATGGTCACATGACAAGAGGCATCATCAACTATGCAGCTAACCACACAGGGTTCCCATGCACTCCCAGTATCACAATGGACACATCTATATCTTTTATGAATGTTGCTTGATGTTTTAGGAGAACTTGCAGTTCCTTCTTTAAACGCAGTGCTTACTAACATATTACTTTTTGAACTTGTGCCCAAACATATTGAATAGCTCATTAGAATACTAAAAATTGAAAGTTTTCATTGCTTAGGCAGTGCCTCCTTGCAGTATGAAAAACAATAAAATTTTTTGGAAATCATTTATGACAGGTTTTTTTTTGGTATTGAGCAGTATAAAAATGATATGGCAGTATAAAATGCTTGCAACTTGTACCATTTTTTGAGAAGTACTAACTTTGTTAATATTCTCGGAGTAAAAATATCTTGGCTGTAAACAACAGATGCTTCCATTCCTGTGTACAGACTCAAACCACAGGTAGGACCCGTTATTTGAGCTGAATTATCACCACTGATAAAAAACGTAAAGGATATTTTGTATACTTTATTATACAATATTCTTTCCTAAATTGACTTAAAAGAAATGATCTCTTCCACTAATTCAAATTGATAGTCCTAAAATGTCTGAAAATTCACTCTGTCATCTTCATTACTAGATATTTCATCAAAAATAGCAATAGATATCAAAATGGATGAACTGGAGTTTTATCTGCTCTTTCTTCTGTGTATTTGCTTCTATAATGTGCTGGCCAGTCTCCCCGCAACCCTACAATGGGTGTGGAAAACAGTAAAAAGGAAGAGGAAACCCAAGAGGAGAGAAATCCTTGGACACAGATGAAGCAGATCAGTAGCCTCCCAGAAATTAAGGTTTTGACCATTCTTAACATAAAATTTATTGTGAATAAGAAAGTCAAAGTAGCCTAGACAAGGAATATTTTTTTTTCTGTTTGGTAACTTTTCCTAATTAAGAATTTTACCTCAGAAGTTAGTTTCATATTATTTGCTTCTATAATTCCATTGAAACACCAAGATTATCATTCTTCTAAGATCATTTTTCTTGGCTTCAACATTGTACAGCTAATTCAGTTATTTCAGTTCCCTCCAAAGGTTGCCTTTAAAACTACTGCCTCTCAGATATTCCCAGTCATTTTCCAAATTTTTGCATGTTGAATCCTGTGGAAGTATAGCATTTGAAGATAAAAAAAAATATGACAAATGAATTTTTTAGCCATTTATAAAAATTGAGTTTAATTTTGTTCTTACGTATTGTCCAAATGTATTTTTTTTCCTATTAGGTTTTTTGCTTTGTGCATAGAGCCCTTAGTAAAGGTCACTCAACACATTCTAACTACAGCACCATTTAATGTTGTAGGGAAAACCAGGAAAAGTAGGGCAAGTTTGGCCTGAGTCCAGGACGGCACAATGATGGCAGGGCTCCCCCCCACACACACAGCCCCTGTGGCAGGACAGATCCACGGTTCCTACCTTACTTCTTAGGATCCGGGAGAGGGCTACAGACATGGCTGGACAGCTCCCTGGTTTCTCTTACTGACAGCTGGGTGCCCAAGGAACCCGGACAAGCTTCCTGATGATTTCTCCCTAAATACCTACTCTAGAGATTGTAGGCATGTGGAATCTCTCAACAGGTTCATCTGAAAATCTTTAACCAAACAGCATACGCAGTCTACTTAGAGAAAATGTATTTATAATATGTGTATATTTTAGGATGAGCATCCTTTCAGGATTTGCAGACTGTGATTTCCCTCTAAATGAACCCAATCACCATACCATTACTGATAAAAACTCTTATCAAGATTATTCATTTGCCACATTGGAAAAGCTTAATACAAACCAACAAATAACTAAGCAAATATATAATGACCAAGTAAACAAATGATTGAATCAACAAATGAATGAATGCTACATTTATAGAAGCACTAGCATATGTGATGTGAAATTTTAGGCAGAAAATCAAGTTCTAGCTCTCTTAATTCCTAGGATGCTGTTTGGACCAGTAACTTAATCTCACTGACTCTTATGGGCTCCTCAAAAGAAAAAAAAAAAAAAAACCACATCCATTTGTCTGTTATCAATATCACATGGGACATCCATGGTAAAGGTACCACACTGAATCTCTAGCATAAATGACCTATATACACTTTGTTCCACACTACATGCTACCAATAAGACTAAGATTTTGAGCTATCAGGGGTCCCAGACAGATGTCCATTCCAAAAGCTGGAAGGCTACCTCCTTATTCGTAGCCTGTTAATGCTTAAACCAGGAGATCATTTTTGGTTTTCTAACAAAGAAGTGCCATGAATAACTGGGCTTGAGACTTTCCCAAATTGAGCAACTGCTATACAAATCTAAAGAAGTGATGCTTGACTATGATAAACTCTAAGACTGCATTCTTCAAAACGTCATTAAGATGGAGGATGCTGCAAAAGTCTGACAACCCAGGCATGCCTACTTCTCCCCAAGAGACAGGCTGGTATTGATCTCACTGGTGGTGTTCTATCTATGCACCATAAAGTCCTACCAGATAAGCAAAAACCACCATGGAGCATTTGCTAGACTTACTAGGATCCCAACTGTGTCACTCTGAAAATTCAGCAAAATTAGCTTATGTGAGTACACAATCTTCCCTTGGTAAGCCATAAAATCTCGATATAACTTGCATGTTTCATCTATGCCATCTGTACCAACTTACTATATTGTAAATGGTTTATAATAAAATGAGAAAATCACTATACTTTTGCATTTCCTTTTGTATTCATATTGCATCTATAAAACTGACTGTGTATGCTTTTTAAAACTCTATCTATTAACCTAAGAATTGCAGAGCATGGCAGGTCTAGTCAGGGTCCACTCAAAATGACTTGTCTTTGCTCTGACACCTTACTTAAAATGTGGTCCTCCAAAAGAACCCGCAGGTCCCTCTCCTGCCCCTCAGCATAATCTAACTTCAGTAAACAGCACAGTGCCAACATTGGCTGCCTAACCTGCTTACACCAAGTCCCACCCTCCTGTACTCTGCTGGTGCTGCTTTTCTTGGGCAAGTGTGCCTAATGACCAGTGCAGCAGGCCCCTTATCCAGAAGACCAGCACAAACCCCCTTGCATGCACGGACCACACAGTTCTGCAAAGCTTCAACTCTAATGGAAAGAGCATCAGGTCTCTTAAGAAGCAGACCAGAGCACACTAGGTATAACTTGCCACATTCTGGCCAAGGTCCAAATACTCCCCACTGCAGCAAGAAACTCTGCAGAGGGCTGACCTGAGGGATAGAGTGACCATAAGACAGCAGCAGAATGCATGCAGCACACACCAGAAACACTTCCTGAAGTGTCAGACCCTGGGCAGTTTATGACCTCTTCTTCATAAAGCCATTACTCTCAGGAGCATGAAATGTAACAGGCTTTCCTAACACAGAGAAGACAGAGACCTAGACAAAATGCCAAGATGGAGGGACTCATCCCAAAAGAAAGAACAAGAAAAGGTCACAGCCAGAGACCTAAGCAAAACAGATAGAAGTAATATATCTGAGCCAGAATTTAAAGCAACAATCGTAAGGACACTACCTGGGCTTGAGAAAAGCATAGAAGACATCAGGGAGACCTCTACTGCAGAGATAAAAGAGCTAAAAACAAATCAGGCTGAAATAAAAAATGCAGTAACTGAGATTTGAAACTGACTGGATGTAATGACCACAAGGCTAGAAGAAGCAGATGGACAAATAAGTGATCTAGAAGATAGAGTTATGAAAAATAATGAAGCTAAACAAAAGAGGGAAAGAAAAATCTTGGATCACAAAAGTAGACTAAGGGAACTCAGTGACTCTATCAAGTGTAATAACATTCGTAGTATAGGAGTCACAGAAGAAGAGAGAGAAAAGGGGGCAGAAGGTTAATTTGAGGAAATTATAGCTGAAAACTTCCCTAAATTGGGAAGTAAACAGACATCCAAATCCAGGAGGCATGGAGAACTGCCATCAAAATCAATAAAAGCAGGCCAACACCAAGATAAATCTGCAAAATATAAAGAAAAAAAATCCTAAAAGCAGCAGACAAAAGTAGTCGCTAACGTACAAGGGAAGACCAATAAGGTTAGCAGATCTCTCCACAGAAACTTGACAAGCCCAGAAAAGAGTGGCATGATGTATTCCAGGTGCTGAATGGGAAAAAAACTGTAGCCAAGAATACTCTTTCCAGCAAGGCTGTCATTCAGAATAGAAGGAGAGATCAAGAGTTTCCCAAACAAAACTAAAGGAGTTCATGACCACTAAACCAGCCCTGCAAGTAATATTAAAAGGGACTCTTTGAGTGGGAAAGAAAGACCAAAAGCAACAAAGACCAGAAAGGAACAGAAAATCTCCAGAAATAACAACAGAACAAGTAATAAAAAGGCACTAAGTACAAAACTATCAATAGTCACTCTGAATGTAAATGGACTAAATGCTCCAAACAAAAGACATAGAGTGTCAGAATAGATTAAAAAAAAAAAAAAAAAGACCCATCTATATGCTGCCCACAAGAGATTCACTTTAGACCTAAAGATGCCTTCAAATAAAAAGTGAGGGCATGGAGAAACATCTATGATGCAAATGGACATCAAAAGAAAGCTGGAATAGCAATACTTATATCAGACAAACTAGATTTTAAACCAAAGACTGTAATAAGAAATGAAGAAGGTCACTATATCATAATAAAGGGAACAATCCAACAAGAAGATCTAACAATTGTAAATATTTATGCCCCCAATTGGGACCACCCAAATATATAAAACAATAACAAACATAAAGGAACTTGCCACAATGAACATAAAGGAAAAATAATAGTAGTAGACTTTAACACCCCACTTACATCAAAGGACAGATCATCTTAAGCAGAAAATCAGCAAGGAAACCATGGCTTTAAATGACACACTGGACTAGATGGACTTAACAGATATATTCAGAACATTTCATCCTAATGCAGCAGAATACACATTCTTTTCAAAGTGCACTTGGACATTCTCCAGAATAGATCACATACTCGGTCACAATTCAGACCTCAACAAGTACAAAAAGACTGAGATCATACCATGCATACTTTCTGATCACAATGCTATGAAACTTGAAGTCAACCACAAGAAAAAATTTGGAAAGACCACAAATACACATAGGCTAAAGAACATCCTACTAATGAATGAATGGGTCAACCAGAAAGTTAAATAATAAAAAAAAAAATACATGGAAACAAATGAAAATACAACAGTCCATAACTTTGGGATGCAGCAAAAGTGGTCCTAAGAGGGAAGTATGTAGCAATACAGACCTACCCCAAGAAGCAAGAAAAATCTGAAATAACACAACCTAACCTAACACCTAAAGGAGCTAGAAAAAGAACAAATGAAGCCTAAAGCCAAGAGATGAAGGGGGAGAAAATACAGACCAGAGCAGAAATAAATGATATAGGAACAAACAAAAAACCAGGAGCTGGTTCTCTGAAAGAATTAAATTGATATACTCTTAGCCAGACATACAAGAAAACAGAAAAGACCTAAATAAATAAAATCACAATGAGAAAGGAGAAATAACAACCAACACCACAGAAATACAATTATAAGAGAATATTCTGAAAAATTATATGCCAACAAATTGGACACTCTGGAAGAAATGGATGGATTCCTAGAAACATATACACTTCCAAAACTAGAAAGGGAAGAAAGAGGAGAGTGATAACCAACAAAGAAATTGAATCAGTAATCAAATGTCTGACTCTTGGTTTCAGCTCAGGTCATGATCTCATGGGCCATGGGATCGAGCCACATCTCAGGCTCCACACTCAGCGTGGAATCTGCTTGAAGATGCTTTCCCTCTGCCCCTCATCCTGCTCCCATTCTCGCTTGTGCTCTCTCTCTCTCAAAAAAATAAACCTTTAAAAAAAAAATTTCCCAACAAACAAAAGTCCAGGGCCAGATGATTTCCCAGGGGAATCCTAGCAATCACTTAAAGAAGAGTTAATACCTATCCATCTCAAGCTATTCCAAAAAATAGAAATGTATCTCATTTTTTAAAATATTTGAGAGAGAGAGAGCACAAGCAGGGGGGAGGTGCAGAGGATGATGGAGAAGAAGTCTCCCTGCTAAGCAGGGAGCCCGACCTGGGGTTCAATCCCAGGACCCTGGGATCATGACCTGAGTCAAAGTCAAATGCTTAACTGACTGAGCCACCCAGGTGCCCTTTCCAAACTCATTCTATGAGGCCAGCATTACCCTGATTCCAAAACTAGACAAAATTTCCACTAAAAAAGAGAACTATAGGCCAATATCTCTGATGAACATGAATACAAAAATTCTCAACAAAATTTTCGCAAATCAAATCCAACGGCACATTAAAAGAATCATTCACCATGATCTAGTGGGATTTATTCCTGGGTTGCAAGGTGGGTCAATATTTGCAAATCAATCAACGTGTACAGCACGTTAATAAAAGAAAGGATAAGAGCCATATGATCCTCTCAATAGATGCAGAAAAAGTATTTGACAAAGTACACATCCATTCATGATAAAGGGGTAGAAGAAACATACCTCAACATAATAAAGCCATATACAAAAACCCACAGTTAACATCATCCTTAATGGGGAGAAAGCTGAGAGCTTTTCCTTTACAGTCAGGGATAAGACAGGGATGTCCACTCTCACCACTGTTGTTCAACATAGTCCTGGAAGTCCTAGCCTCAGCAATGAGAAAACAAAAAGAAATAAAAGGCATCCAAACCAACAAGGAAGAAGTCAAACTTTCACTATTTGCAGATGACATGATGCTTTGTATAGAAAACCCAGAAGTCTCCACCCAAAAATTTCTAGAACTGATAACGCGAAGTCAGTAAAGTTGCAGGAAACAAAATCAAAGTACAGAAATCTGTTGCATTCCTATACACCAATAATGAAGCAACAGAAAGAGAAATCAAGGAATCAATCACATTTACAGTTGCACCAAAAACAATAAAATACCTAGGAATAAACCTAACTAAAGAGGTAAAAGATCTGTACTCTGAAAATTATAAAACACTGATGAAAGAAATTGAAAATGACACAAAGAAATGGAAAAACATTCCATGTTCATGGATTGATTGGAAGAACAAATATTGTTAAAATGTCTATGCTACCCAAAGCAATATACACATTTAATGCAGTCATTATCAAAATACCAGCAGTATTTTTCACATAGTTAGAACAAACAATCCTAAAATTTGTATGGAACCACAAAAGACCCCAAATAGTCAAAGTTATCTTGGAAAAGAAAAGCAAAGCTGAAGGCATCACAATTCCAGACTTTATATTACAAAGCTGTAGTGATCAAGACAGTATGGTACTTGCACAAAAATAGACACATATATCAATGGAACAGAATAGAAAACCCAGAAATGGACCCATAACTCTATGGTCAACTGATCTTCAACAAAGCAGGAAAAAATATCCAATGGAAAAAAGTCTCTTCAACAAGTGGTATGGGAAAACTGGACAGCCACATGCAAAAGAATGAAACTGGACCACTTTCTTACACCATACACAAAAATAGATTCAAAATGGATGAAAGACCTAAATATGAGACAGGAAACCATCAAAATCCCAGAGGAGACCACAGTCAGTAACCTCTTTGACATTGGCCGTAGCAACCTGTTACTAGATACATCCCTGGAGGCAGGGAAACAAAAACAAAAATGAGCTACTGAGACTTCATCAAGATAAAAATCTTCTGCACTATGAAAGAAACAATCAACAAAAAAGACAACCTAAGGAATGGGGGAAGATATTTGCAAATGATATATTTTTTTAAAAAAAGATTTTATCTATTTGACAGAGAGATAGCACAAGTAGGCAGAGCAGCAGGCAAAGGGAGAGGGAGAAGCAGGCTCTCCACTGAGCAAGGAGCCCAATGCGGGACTTGATCCCATGATGCTGGGATCATGACCTGAGCCAAAGACAGCCGCTTAACCGACTGAGCCACCCAGGTGCCCGCAAATGATGTATCTGATAAAGGGTTAGTATCCAAAATCTATAAAGAACTTGCCAAACTCAATACCCAAAAACAAATAATCCAGTTAAAATATGGGCAGAAGACATGAATAAACATTTTCCCAAAGAAGACATACAGATGGCTAACAGACACATGAAAAGATGCTCAACATCATTCATTGTCAGGGAAATACAAATCTAAACTACAATGAGATATCACCTCACATCAGTCAGAATGGCTAAAAACAACACAGGAAAAAACGGACGGTGAGGATATAGAAAAAGGGGAACTCTTCTTACACTATTGGTGGGAATGCAAACTGGTGCAGCCACTCTGGGAAACAGTGTGAAGTTTCCTCAAAAAGTTACAAATAGAGCTACCCTATGACTCAGCAACTGAACTCCTATTTACCCAAAGGATATAAAAATACTGACTCAAAGGGACACATGCACCCCGATGTGTATAGCAGCATTATCAACAATAGCCACATTGTGGAAAGAGCTCAAATGTTCATCGACTGATGAATGGATAAAGAAGAGGTGATATATATACACAATGGAATCTTATTCAGCCGTCTAAAACAAATCTTGCCATTTGCAATGACATGGATGGAGCTAGAGATTATAATGCTAGGCAAAATAAGTCAGAGAAAGACAAATACCATATGATTTCACTCATGTGTGGAATTTCAGAAACAAAAAAAAGAGGAACACAGAGGAAAAAACAAAAACAAAAGGTGTGGCAAACCAGAAAATAGACTCAACTATAGAGAACAAACTGAGGGTTCCTGGACGGGAGGTGGGCAGGGAGATGGGTTAAATGGGTGATGGGGATTAAGGAGGGTACTTGTTGTGATGAGCACTGAGTGTTCTATGGAAATGATGAATCACTAAATTCTACATCTGAATCTAATATTACATTGTATGTTAAGTAACTGGAATTTAAATAAAAACTTGAAAAAAATTAAAATGAATAAAATGTGGTCCTCAGATCATCAGTGGCCCCATCCTGGACCTACTGAAACAAAATCTACACATTAACAAAATCACCAGATGATTCATGTGCTCATTCATGTTTAGGAAACATGGCCCTAGTACTTGCTTCAGTTTCATACCAGGTGTGATTTCTGGGACTATAGAGATGCTAGTCTTCCACCAAACCAACCATTGAATAAACTCTAGCAAATTAATCTTATGAGATCAATGTAGTAAGAAAGAATTTATTAATCTCAACTAGGAAAAAGATCATTGGTTTCTGTGTGCATGAGGTGTGTGTTATCCAGCCATTAAAAATCTTAAACTACAAGAATTAAAAAAAAAACAAAACGAATATTCCAAGGAATGAAATGGAAACAAAATAAATGACCCCTAAAGACACTTAATTGATGGTTGATGTACCCAAAATTTCTAGTCTTGTGGACTAACTTCTGCAGTTTGTTTTTAAAGCAATCAGAAGAGTCCTGATTTACATATAGAGAGACACACACACACACACACACACACAAGTGTGCATACAATTAAAATAAACATTCTAAAAGATTAAGAAGTTAATAGTGAGCGGTACTGTTCAAGACGATTTTTCTTATGTCATTTGCATTCTTGAAGTTACATCAGAAAAAAACATTGTAACTAAATAATAAAAATACTAACTTTTGAAACACTCATTTGATCCTTGATACACACACACACACACATTTGATGTCCATATAATGAAATATCTAAAATCTGAGAAAGCTCAAATAACATTTTATAAATGGCTAAAATACAAAATTCATAAGATAAAGCCTGATTTTATCTAAATTTGAATAAGGACATCTTCATCAATTTTTAAACACTTTTTTTTTTTTTGACAGAGAGAGAGACAGCGAGAGAGGGAACATAAGCAGGGGGAGTGGGAGAGGGAGAAGCAGGCTTCCCGCTGAGCAGGGAGCCTGATGTGGGGCTCGATCCCAGGACCCTGGGATCATGACCTGAGCCAAAGGCAGATGCTTAACGACTGAGCCACCCAGGCACCCCTAAGCACTTTTAAATGGGAAATAAGTTACATGCAACATTTTTATAAGCAATTTAGTTTTTGAAACCCTAACAAAATTCCTGCAAAAAATATTGCAACAATGGCTGAATGGGATGTTCAAGTCAATGGACAAAGGGAATAGGGGAAATGGTGGAAAAATCGTTTAATCTGTGTTATTAAAAATCCCAAGCTGCAAATTATGAAATTGAATAGCTGATTAGCATGTTTAAAGATTGAAAAAAATACAAAGAATGAAGATATTGTAAATATTCAGAACATTAGGCATCCCGTATATCTTGATACAATAACCACAGATCAAAGATTCAGCTTGCCATTTATATGTATCAACTATCTAAACTAAGATCTGTACAATCCCAACTCAGAAGTAAAGATTAATTATGAAACAAATGGTTTGAGAAATAAATATCTAGCATTTAAGATATAATTTCCATTATGCCACAGCTATAAAGGAGAATTTTCAGTGTATAAACTTAGTTGACTGCCTCCTTTAAGGCATGTGGATTTTATGCTACCTCATAAATTCCAAAGTAGGCTGGTAATTGGTGTTCACCACTGGGATATATACGATGTGCAAGGGGCATAATGATCTATTCTTATTCCTTGTTATCGATACCTTACTATCATTATGAAGAACAGGGAAAAAATATCCAAACGGTCCAAGAAGGGAAGACAGAGATTCAAAACTTCCAGCTACCAAAACGACAGACTGTTCTATTGTGAGTGCCATGAAGACTTTTAACACCAGATAGGCGTCAGAATGCCCAGCGTAAGAAGGAGGTAGAAGGCCCGAAGAAGGCGAGGCAGGACAGACTATTAAAGCAGGTGACATTAAACTGCAGATTCATGCAGGGGGTGGATCCCGAGTCAGAGAGTCCTAAAATATACCCACAGGGAAACATTTGTAACAAAGACTATCTGACTATTTATTACATAAACACAGACACATCCATCCATCCACACCCACACACAAATACAGTTTGTCTTTCTTTTTAATTTGAAGAACTTTTATAGAGATTAATGTAGTAAGAAAACATATCATGAATCTCAAACAGGAAAGTGAAAAAAAAATGTGAAGGAACACCATCTGGCAGTTAATAGAGATGCACATTCACACTTTATGTTTCTGCATCTGGACATGCCACACAGTGGAGAACCAGCTGCCTGTACCAAGGACAATGCAGACTAGTGTGTCTTTGATTTGCTTTGGTAGCACTTCTATACCCATGTATTTTAAGAGTGTAATGATTTTTTTTTATTCATTATAGATTCTAGCGAAGAATCATGCAAAAGTAAGGGTAAATATGACTTTGCATTTTTGCCCGAACTAGGACCCAAAGTATAGATCAGTTTGAACTAGTCTCTACACAGAGCTTGCTTATTTTAAGCCATTCCACCCACCAAGAGCTATTTAAAGGCCTGTCTTAATCTTGACTCCATGTTGTTCCCAATCTAGCAGCAGCTTCTTGTAACTGAAGCTTCTTGAAACATCTTTTAATAATTTATTTTATGACTTAAGCTTCTTCATGCTATCCTTTCAGTTTTTATCCTATCACTTGTTGAGACTGAATTGATTTCTTTTAAAATCTGCTTTGCAAAGCAGGTGGATGGGATGTGTGTGTGCACATACCACTTGCCATAATGATCAAGTAAGTTACATCCCTTAACACATAACTATGAACATTTCACTCCTCTACAGTCCAAGTATTCTGAGAAAAAAAGGAAATATAAGACCTAGAGAATGGGCTCCTTCAAATATTTTAAGAGCCATAATGTTAACATACACTAAATTTGTATTCTGTAGTTCCAAAACTCAGAACAAGAACAAATCAGGGCAAATATCCGAAAATCTACTTAGTAGAAGACCTTCTCGTAGCATTGCTCCAACTGGCGGTGAGCTCAGAATCGTTATAAGAATTCAAGTTGGGGCTGAAAGGAAAGAACAATTTCTTCTATGTAATTACTGCGTGATCAAGACACCGAAGGGACAGGATACACCTGCCACTATCCATTGGGCTTTTTTCACTCACAGTGATGAGCTTCCCATGCATGTTGCAATGGTTTCCTGTGACTGCCTTGTCAGTTCTAGGTCAATTTCATGTGATACATATGAAGAGAAGTCAAAGTACCAAAACCTGAATGGATTAAAACAACAACATTGTATTATCTCACAATTAACTTGTGTTTTCTGATGTCCATATCCATGGCATAATTAGATGCCTTTAGAATGAATTACTATTTTG
This sequence comes from Leptonychotes weddellii, assembly GCF_054177405.1. Classification (NCBI taxonomy): domain Eukaryota; kingdom Metazoa; phylum Chordata; class Mammalia; order Carnivora; family Phocidae; genus Leptonychotes; species Leptonychotes weddellii. Next base: position 7,830,669 of record NC_138381.1, on the reverse strand, counting down.
AATTCAAATTTTTTAATTCACTAAGACCCAAAATATACAGCCTGAAGCAACAACCCAAAATGCTTAAGAACAAACACTGTATTTACTCATTGTCTTTTACAAGTCCTACAGGAGCTAATTATGGCTTTCAATCACAGAGCAATTACACGAACCAGTCAGCCAAGGAAAATATGTCCTACTCTTTGAGCCTAAACATAAGGTAATCATTACCTTTTCAAATATTTACTGTCTAAATTGTCACAAATTATTGACAGTACATTTTCTTTTTAAAATGTTGTGCTATTTCGATATCAGTAATATTTCATAACATATGCAATATAAACATTAACCCAAAGTATTAATTCAAATGAATCAAAAACTTCCACTCTAAATTCTATGTATAAAATGTATAAAATCTATGTATGCATTTGGAAACACTTGCTACAGTGTTCTTTATTAATCTCGTGATCTCTGATACTCTGTTAAAAGTTATAGTTAAGAAAAAAATTTAAAAACCAATATAAAAAAGTTTGAGACATTCCAGTTTAGCTCCTAGCAACAGAACATTAAATCAACAAGCTTTTATAAATATTGATCAAGATTTGTCTAAATTTAAGCTTGTTTATTTTGACTTGGGGTTTAAACTATAGTGAGAGATGCTTATCTTATAAAAATCATTTCTATTGTTGCCTATAATTCCAGCCTGGGCACATGAATCTCATATATATACGTGTATAGTTGAGATTTAACAATAATGATTCTGTTTTCTATCAGTTTTTTATCTATAATTCTGACTTTTCAAATTTATTTTAAGGATTAACCAGAACTGGAGAAAGAAAAGCATTAGATTACTTTTCCTGTTCTTTAGAATTAAATAGAGCTGGAAATTTTATTTCAGTATTGCTGTGTTATTTTATATTCAATTTTGGGGTGTGGGGTACAAGGCATATGACAATTCACAAGCACTAACCTACCCAAAAGGCAATATTCCCCTGACTGAAGCTGACTACAGAGGTCAAGGTTACTGGACTGCCTTGCTAAGGTGGGCCTGGAAGGCTGGCAGGGTATTTTTATTATTATTCAATTTATTTAAACTAAAAAACAAAAACAGTTCACCCATTTCTCCCATCCCCCAACCCTTGCCTCTTGCAACTACCAATCCGTTCTCTGTATCTATGAGCTTGGCTTTTTAAAAATCAATAAATATTTAAGATTTTTATCAAAATTCATCTTACTTTTGCTTCTCCATTTATTAGAATTTTTCTGCTATGATAATCTTTTGTTACTATTAAATTTTTAATTGGGTAAATACAAGTAGAGGAAAACAAAAGAGCAATTTAACAAATTAATACACAGAGAACACCATTATCACAGGACCCGAGTCAAGAAGTAGCTAGAGCTCTCATCCTAGATTACAGCCTGTCCCCACAGAATACAACCACTAAATTACAATCACTCTCCTAACCTTTATAGCAATCGCTGTCTTGCTTTTTTATATTTTCATCATGTAAGTATGCATCCCCAACCATTCATTTTTGTCTGCTTTGAACTTTCTATAAACATGAATGAAACTGTATATATTCCTTTGAGTATTTCTTCTGCTCAATATTTCTATGAGATTTATCCAGTGTGGCATGTTGCTGTAATTCTTTTATTTATTTTGCTACATAGCATTCCAGTATATGACTATATCACTATTTATGTATTCTACAGTTGATCCCATTTGATATGCTCTGTTTGGGGCTTCTGGAAATAATTGTGTTATGAGAATTCTTGTGCACATATATGTTCAAGTTTCTGTTGTATAGACACCAAGGAGGGAAACTGCAGGGGTCGGTGGTATGAATATTTAACACTGGTAAATCAAGGTCAAGCAGTTTTCCCACTGGTGAAATGAGAGTTCCCATGATTCTGCATCTGCACAAAGTCTAACAATCACTTTAACATTAGGAATTCTGGTGTTTTTGTGGTGTGCTCTCATTATTTTCTTTTTTTAAGGATTCATTTGAGAGAGAGAGAGAGCAAGTGCACAAGCAGGGGGGAGGGGCAGAAGGAGAGGGAGGGAGAGAATCTGCAAGCAGATTCCCCGCTGAATGTGAAGCCTGGGACAGGGAGCTCAGTCCCAGGACCCTCAGATCATGACCTGAGCTGAAATCAAGTGTTGAATGCTTAACCAGCTGAGCCACCCAGGCGCCCCTCATGATGGTTTCTTTTTATTTCCTAGTTTACTAAGAGAGTTGACCACATTTTTATATATTTATTGGACATTACTTTTTTGAGATGTAATTTTGAGGCTTCTGCCTATTTTTCTAGTGTCCCAGATCACGTTCTTATTGGTATGTAGAAGATGGGTTTTTTTAATATATTACCTACCGATTGCAAACATTGTCTCCCACTCTATAGCATGACTTTTGCCTCTGTTAGTGGTGAGTTTTAATAAGGAGAGGTTTTAATTCAGATATCAGAAAAGTCATCACCTTTTTTATGGTTAGCACTCTTGTTCTCTCAAGAATTACTTTCATAATCTAAGGCCTTGAAAATATTTTCTTATATTATCTTTTAAGAGATTTACTATTTCTGGGGCACCTGGGCAGCTCAATCAGTTAAGCACCTGACTCTTGATTCCGGTTCAGGTCATAATCTCAGGGTCCTGGGATCAAGCCCTGCGTGGGGCTCCCAGCTCAGCGAGGAGTCTGCTTCTCCCTCTGCCCCTCCCTGCCGCTTGTGCGTTCACTCGATTGTGCATGTTCTCTCTCTCTCTCAAATAAATAAATAAAAACTTAAAAAAAAGAAAGAGATTCACTGTTTCTTATTCAAATTTAGGTCAGGAATTCAACTGGAGTTTAAACATGTGTATGGTAGGAAGCAAAGGTTGAGGGGTTTTTTTCCCCAGAAACATAACTATAGTAGTACAATTTATTGAGAAGAATAGGTTTTCACCACTGCCCTACAGTGCCACTTTTGTTACAAACATATGTGCACACACCCTACACCCCCCCCACACACACACACAAGACTTTCTAGGACCTCTGTTACACTAGTTGATTGGTACCAGCCATTTTATCTTGAAATAGAAGACTTGTGGGGCACCTGGGTGGCTCAGTCATTAAGCGTCTGCCTTCGGCTCAGGTCATGATCCCAGGGTCCTGGGATCGAGCCCCACACCGGGCTCCCTGCTCCGCGGGAAGCCTGCTTCTCCCTCTCCCACTCCCCCTGCTTGTGTTCCCTCTCTCGCTGTGTCTCTCTCTGTCAAATAAGTAAATAAAATCTTAAAAAAAAAAAAAAAAAAGAAAGACTTGCTAAAGGCTTGTAGATCTCCTTTAGGAAATTACATCCCTAATCCTAATTTGCTCTAGTTTGCTCTAAATTCTGTTAGGAATGACTATTGGATTTGATCAAATGCCTCTCCACATATTTTAAGGTGTTTATGTTTTTTTTCTCCTTAAATCTCTTAATGTAATAAATTGATTTAATTACCATTAGAATAATAGTCCAACCTTATCTATGTGGAAAAAAACTCCACTAGTTATGATGTATTATTCTTTTTACATATTGTTAAAATTGAATTTTTAAAATGGCAACTTTTATCTTGCTATCATTTCAAACTTACAGGTAACTTGCATCTATGAGAGTTTCTTTTACTATTCCTGCATTAACAAAAGTCCTCAATTATTTCTATTTTGTTCATTCTCTCACATGCATGCTCAATCCCTCTATATATACATACACACTATAAATATACATAAATACAAACATATAATATAGATACTAAATGCTTTTTTGTTATCAAATGAATTGGAGGATTCATGCCTCTTTATTCATATAGAGAGAGAGAGACTGAATTCAAAAGGACTAAAAAGTGAGGACGAAGGCTAATATTGGGACAGTTGATGGGATTTAAATATGGACTATCAATTACATAATAATTGTATCAATGTTACATTTCTTTTTTTTATTTATTATTTATTTATTTGAGAGAGACAATGAGGGAGAGAGAGCACATGAGGGGGGGAGGGTCAGAGGGAGAAGCAGACCCCCTGCTGAGCAAGGAGCCTGATATGGGACTCGATCCCAGGACTCCAGGATCATGACCTGAGCCGAAGGCAGTCGCTTAACCAACTGAGCCACCCAGGCGCCCAATGTTACACTTCTTGAAATTGATAATTGCATTGTGGTCATGGCAGAGAATGTTCTTGTTCTTGTGGTCTGCCATGACCACAGTTTTTTTTTTCCCCCCTGTCTCAGGATCCAACTCACATTCAACACTGCATTTAATTGACATGTCTCTATAGTTTCTTTCACTATAGAACAGTTCCTAAATCTGTGTGTTTTTTTTCAGATTACAGGAGAGTAATGCATAAAGTGTCCCAAAATTTAAATCAGGATTCTACTCTATTTCTTGACAGAAATTCATCTGAAATGATAGTATGTCCTTCTTAGTGCATAATGTCTGGAGGTACATGATGGCAATTTGTCCCAGTATTGGTAAGGACAGGTTTTGATCATTTGTTAGGGGGCTGCCTACCAGTTTTCTTCTCTTTAAAATTACCATTTTTTAATTTTAATTAAAAACTAGTATCTGGGAAGATATCTGAGCCTATATAAGTATGCGATTTCTCATCAATATTTCACCTGTTAATCCTTTATTCTATTTATTATGATTTATTCCATCCTTCCATCTATGTCAGTTGGATTCTACTCTAAGGGATTTGTTTTTCCTTTTTCCCCCCTCACTGGTCATAAGGTAGGTACATTTTAAATTTTCTCAAATACTGAAAAGTTATTTTTACAAATGACTGGAACATTTTGTACTTCCTCTGGTTATGTATGACAGCTGCAGTTGCAGCAGATTCTTACCAAATTTGATGTTATAATTTTTTTTCATTTTAGCCCTTTCAGAAAATGATTGAACATGTTATTTCATCAAATATATATGTTTGCCATTATACTTGTCTATTGATTTATCATGAGCATTGCAATTTTCCATTGTAATATTTTCAGTTAGTTTGGTTTCCAGATTTCTGCTGAAATTTTTCTTTTTAATTTAAACTAACCAACTTATAGTACATCATTAATTTCAGATGTAGTGTTCAATAATTTATCAGTTACGTATAACACCCAGTGCTCATCACATCCACTTTAAGGTCTATTATTATCTAGGATAACAAGGTTAGTTACTATTTAGTGGAAGGAAATTCCACTGTTCTGCATCCTTTTGACTGTTTTCTCAGTCTGTCTCTTATGTGCATTTTCTTTTATGATGGACAATACATAAAAATATTTAGAGGCCGTCTGAAGCTTAAGGTCAGTTTTTTTTTCCTATTGCGGAATTTCTATTAAACTATTTTCTTGAAGATGTAAGTTTTTATTCAATTCTATTTACACTTTTAGGAAAAGTATACAAAGCTATAGTAATCAAAACAGTTGGCATAAAAACGAACACACAGATCAATGGAACAGAATAAAGAGCCCAGAAATAAACCCCCACACATGTAGTCAATTAATTTATGACAAAGGAGCCAAGAGTATACAGTGGAGAAAGGACAATCTCTTCAGTAAATGGTGCTGGGAAAAGTAGACAGCCAAATACAAAAGAATGAAACTGGGCCACTATTTTACACCATACACAAAAGTTAACTCAAAATGTATTAAGGATTTGAATGTAAGACCTGAAACCATAAAACTCCCAGAAGAAAACATAGGTAGGTGGTAAGCATCTTGACATTGGTCTTGGGGATGAGTTTTTTTTTAATTTGACACCAAAAGGGAAGGCAACAAAAATAAGCAAGTGGGACTTTAAGTAGAAACTTAAAGGCTTCTGCACAGCAAAGGAAACAGTAAAATTAAAAGGCAACAGAATAGAAGAAAATATTTGCAAATCATTTATCTGATGAGGGGTTAATATCCAAATATATAAAGGACTCATACAACTCAATAACAAAACCAAACCAAACCAAAACAAAAAGACAGTAGGATCTCGATTTCCAGGAGTACCTCACAAAGCAGAAGTGCAGGGCATCCCTTTGTGCATGAATGCACCATTTCATTCAGAGAAGGCAGCTCCCTGTAACAGATTTAGGGGCACCAGGAAGCTCTGTGTAGCCCAAAGTTTATCAATTATGACTTCTTTGGATTAATAGTTCTCTTTTAAATGATATTCACGTAAGATGTATTAATCTCATGATTTCATTTTTAAAACCAAGTGAAATCAGCTGGTGATGCACTGGAACTTTTGGTTATGGGTAAAGAACAAGCAAGAAGGAAGAGTTTTGGAGCCCTGGGCATATCAGAGAAGGGCAGATGTGTGCAGGAGCCCAGACGAGGGGAGGGGGGTGTTCTTTAGAACAGCAACTGCAAGACCATTGGGAGAGAAAGCCCACTGAAAAGCAAAGAGGAATACAGAAAGGAAATTAGCAAGAGTAAAAGCCAGGATTTACCTGATTAGAAATAGGGCCTAAAAAAAAACAGGCCCTCCCTGATATCAAAAAGGAAAACCTGACCATGAGATTTAGTATATAGACTCACAGGAATCTTTTAATAAATTTTAAGTAAAAATACAAAAGATGTAGATAGTGGTAAAACAAAACAAAACCTTTCTTCAAGTATGGTGATTTGGAGAAAGAGAAAACTACCCATCGTTTTCTGGAAGTCCAGATCAGTGCTGCTCACCTATCACACATTTCCAGCAGCCGATGGGAGTGTGGACTCGCCCATCAGTTTGATTGAAAGAACCTGCAGCTGTGTGACAAGAAGGTGGAAATATAGGACTACGTTGAACCTTTATTTAGGCTAATCAAGAACATTTCCGATTTCTAAAATTAAGAGGCTAGGAGGTGCCCAGTTAACATCATTATGTCTAGTTCTTGGAGCACTTAAAACAAAAGCTATTTGTGTATCTGTAAAGAGAACAAATTATGTAGTCCATGAACTGAAAAAGGTAACAGTGATTTTTCAAGTTTGAGTCTACAGAAAATCACTTACTTGTTTTGGGGCTCCTAGGTGGCTAAGTTGGTTAAGCTTCTGACTCTTGATTTCAACACAGGTCATGATCTCAGGGTGGTGGGATTCAGCCTGCCGCTCAGAGTCCACTTGAAATTCTCTCTGCCCCTCCACCCACTTATACTTTCTACCCCCGCTAAATAAATAAAATAAAATCTTAAAAAAAAAAGAAAACTCACTTATTTGTGTCAAATGGGCATCTAAATATCAACTGTACCTCAAAGATCAGGGGAGCTCCAAAGCTACAATGTTCCTTATCTAGTGTGAAAAGAGTTGTGCTCAAGGGGATTCCAATGCATAATTTTATCATTTAAAAAGATTTTTGGCTAATGAAAGGACTTTGGCTCCTGCTTTTCTTGTCAGATGCTATGTTCCTTGCTGTTCTGACAACTCCATTTTTAAGACTGAGAATGAATCAAGAGCCTTAATATTCAAGAACTCTGGAAATAATCCTGAACTCTGACTACAGATTCAAACAAACTTTGGTGAAATACTTTTTTAAAAGATGATAATATAATGTACCATGTAAGAACTGCAATGATGAAGCTTCTCTTTTTTTCATTTTCAAAATAGATTTTTTTTGTCTGCAACCACTGGCATATCATAGAAAGTTTTGATTTTTTGTATGAAAGCGGGTTTTGTTTTTATTCTAAGTACTCCTCTCTTAGTTGTTTCACTGACCTTTACCATTAATTTGAAACTTCTGGAGTTCTTACAGAAGAACTGGAACTATTTTTAGTTCAGAAAAAGAGACAATGAAAGATAATTATACCTTACTCTGAAAATGGCTAATGCAGGCAAGGTATTTTTCATGGTACATTTTTATTCCTAGGATGAAATACATGTAGGATGAGCCTTAGGGTGAGTTTATAAAAATGTGAGTTACAGAGACATACTGGGAGCCAAAACTCCGTATCGTGGTGACATTTTTCTATTAAGAAGCATGAAATCAGATAAAGAATACCCTTATCGCAACTGACAACAAACTTGTGCATAGCCACATTTAATCTCAACGTGACAATTAATAACTAGGGGAAAAAAATCCTCTTTTCATATAAGGTAAGAATTTCAGCGGCACACATCATCAGACTTAGTCATTTTTAATGAGAAATGGATATAAAAATATCTTACACACTTTTAACTAGTTCTGGTGTATATGTTTGTACACTTCCTATACATCATTCATAGCAGAAGTGCTTGACACAAGTTTTATCCTAGGATCAAACTGACAGAACGACAAGCAGCTTCTCTAATCCCTAATCAGAGAGCAATACCGGGATGGAGAAATTTATGTGCCCCATGATGCCCTCCCCAAATTTGGAAGAAAACAAAATAAGGCAGAGATGCAGCGTAGGTAGAAAGATGTAGGAGCTCTCTCCAAACTAGCCATTGCTCATCAGCACCAAGGATTACTTGTGAATACCCAGAAGTCACCAGAAGGGTCATTTTCCCTGTGTCTCTCAGGGGAAAATGTGAGGGTGGGAGAATAGCCACTCAGACCCAACAATATCAGTAACAAATAATGAAAAAAAGAAGGGGAAAGGCATCACTGAAGAAGGAAATTATTATTTTAAGTGTTTTGCAAATATGAACTCATTTAATCTACATGGTAAACCTATGAGCAAGCTACTATTATCTAGCATGTTTTACAGGTGAGGAAATGGACACATACAAATATAACAAGCTCCACAAGGTCACAAGCTAGTGAGCAGCACAGATAAAATTTGCAATGACACACTGTGGCTTCAGTGTTCATGGTCTTATCCTCTGCCATGCTATTTCTACCGAGTCACTTGTTAAAATGTGCCCGGTTACAGCTTTGCTTGCTCTTTTAAGAATAAACAAGTGAAAAATAAAAGCTGATGGAGGATGATTTTAACTAATTTTTCTTGCTTCATTATCAGAAGACTCCCACACCCACACACAGCTAGTAGATTACTGCCAGAAGTCTACACAGCTAGAAAATACTAAATCTAGGATTTGTATCTGGAGAGTTAGGTTGTTTTTTATAATGTAGACTTAACTGAGTTCATTGCCTTAAAAACAAAAATATTCCACATGGGAAAATACATCACCTTCTTAAAATATAAAAGAAAAGCTGTCTGGAGTAAAAAATTTCAAATATACATCAAAATAAATCTGAGCAAAAGCAGTACTACATATACACACATAGAAAAGTATTGACAAATTTCAAAATAAAAGATGCAAATTCACTAAATATTAGCAAGTTGAATCTAGCTATACATTGAAATAATATGGCCTAGATATAAGGGGCTTATTTAAGGAGCACATGCATAGCTCCATTAAAAAATATTAGCTTACATTGCGAAATAAGGGGAAAATAATCAACTCAACAGATGCTCTGTCCCCACGAAATTGATAAAGTTCATATTTTAGGGAGGGAGGACATTCAACAACGTAAGAATAGGGCACAACTCTCATGGACAAAGATATATAATGACGTATATCTGTCAAAGGATTTTCAAGAAACAGAAACATTTTCTACCAAATTGAAATACAAGGACATACAAACCAAATACAAACTAAAACCCCTAAGTAAGCAGTATTTCTCATCTACCAGCTGACAAAATTTTAAAAATCGGATAATATAAAATTTTGGAGAAGTTTTAAAACAACAGAACACTCACCCACTGCAGCTAGAGATGGAACATGGAACATAACCACCATGAAAAATATTTTTGGCATCACTTAGCAGAGTTGAACAAACTCTCAACGTGGTGGTTCTCACATTGGTGCACGTGAGAGTCACGTGGCAATATTTAAAGCTACTGCAGCCTGTCTCCACATCTAGCTCATCTGATCTAATTGATACGGAGTGAGATCTGGGTGTTGGGAGTTTTAGAAGCTCCCCAGGTGATTCTAAAGTGCAATGATGTTTGGGAAACTCTGTCCTTCTCTGTAACTCAGAGCCTGCACCACAGAATTCGTGACTTAGAGAATCTCTTACACATGTGTACCAGGACAATTACAAGAAAGTTAACAGTAACAACAGTCATGATAGCAGTATAATTAAAACAATCAGAATGCACATCAATCTAGAATGAATAAATCACAGTGGAATATTGGGCAAAACAGAAAAAAAAATAAAACTGCATGCATTAATAGCACTGATTCTCAGAAGCCTAATATTGAGGGAAGGAAGTATGTCTCAGAAGATAAATATAATATTACTCCCAGTTATATGATGTCTAAGATACCCAACACTTGATAGAGTTTCAGTTAGAGGTGCATAATTGGATAACAAAGAAGACAGAAAATGTAGGGAGTAATGGGTATAGTTTTCAAGATGGTGGTTGATTTGGGGAGAAAGGAAAATAAGAAGTGGCCAGGAAATAAATCCTGGAAGCTGCCCTTAATGTTCTATTCCTTGACTCAGTTGTAGTATGCAGCTGGTTCTTTTCTCATTCTTTATCTAATGTTTTATACACTTTTTGCATTAATTATATTTCACAACAATTTTAAGAGAAATGATTGTAGAGCTTTTGTACAGAAGAGTGGATAATGGCTGGATCATGTAGTAACCATCACTCAGGCTGTTGAGAGGAGAGTATACAGGTGAATACAGATAATAGAGTGTTCTGGCAAGGGTCTTGATAAAGGGTTGTATAGTTAAGACTAGGCAACTACAGTGAGGTCTAAGTCACGGGTGGATTAGGGAGGCACTCAGGATTTAGTGATTCAGAAAATGAAGCAGATCTCAATGGGCAGGGTAGGGAGTAAGAGTGGAAGGTCAAAGGTATCTCACACGTTTTTAGGCTGAATCACATGACAGACACAGTTGTCCTTTATTAAGGCAGGAAAGCATGCAGGTGGAGTAAAGATCTTCACCAACAAATGAGAAGGTCATGCTCTTGTTGTGGACAAGTTCAATTAGACTTGGCTCCTCCACCAAGCTGGATGGATATAAAGGCTGGATAGAAAAGCTGGGTCTCAGGGGAAGCACTCAGTCAGGTGCATTTTTGAGGCATATCAGTATATAGATCTTGCATGTTTTTGTGGATAAAACAGAGATTTCATAGAAAAATGTAAGGCAGAGTTGCCTGGGTGGCTCAGTCATTAAGCCTCTGCCTTCAGCTTAGGTCATGATCACAGGGTGGAGAGATCGAGCCCCGCATCGGGCTCCCTGCTCAGCGGGAAGCCTGCCTCTCCCTCTCCCACTTCCCCTGTTTGTGTCCCCTCTCTCGCTGTGTCTCTCTCTGTCAAATGAATAAATAAAATCTTTAAAAAAAAAATGTAAAGCAAGAAGACAAATTCTGAGGCAGGTATAGAAGGTCTGGGCAAAGTGCACTGACAAGATATGCCCGAAAACTGAGATGACCCGATGAAGTGTTCTGACGCTGGGGAAACAAAAATACTGCCATATATCCGCAGAAGTCACTATTATTACAAATTAAATGGTTTTTAAAAAATTAAACCCTAGGTGATCCTACAGCTGATACAAGCCAGTGGTTTAAAAAAAGAAGCACTTTACACTTTTTTTTTTAAATAAAGAAACGCTGTCACTGACAATTTAAAACAAAGATCTATAAATTCATTTCAGCAATGTATAAAACTAAGCATCTGCTACTTATTTACTAGTCAAGAATTTTAAGGAAATGAGAAAACATTAATTGCACAGAACTTTGATGAATCCTTTAAGTTCAGGCAAGTATAGGTTTAACAACAGATAGGTATTTACATGGCACATTTTTCTTAAATTATAGAATTTTATAGAAAGCCCTAAAATTTTAACATACCTGGTCTTTTGCTGACATTGTGGAAGAGTAAGCAGGACAGTTACAGTCATTTTCCTTTCAAATAAGAATCCGCCGGGTGCCTGGGTGGCTCAGTTGGGTAAGCGACTGCCTTCGGCTCAGGTCATGATCCTGGAGTCCCGGGATCGAGTCCCACATCGGGCTCCCTGCTCAGCGGGGTATCTGCTTCTCCCTCTGACCCTCTCCCCTCTCGTGCTCTCTATCTCTCATTCTCTCTCTCAAATAAATAAATAAAATCTTTAAAAAAAAAAAAAAAAGAATCCGCAAATATTTGAAAGCGAAAAGGGGAGTAGCCTGAAGAATCAGAGAAAATAAGTGGCAATTAGAAAGCTGAACTACCAACTAATGTGATGATATTATTTCGTGCCAGACATTCCTGCTTGAAAAATGCAAAACTTTCTGTAACATGAGCATATTCCCATATTACAGTTAAGACCAATGAGGCTCATGTTGTTTAGATAACTTGCTGAAGGTCATTGACCTACACGAGGCAGTTTAGAACGGAATCCATGACGATCTAGCTATAGGTTCATCACAAATTACGATGAGATAATGTTGTTTCTGGAAGCAGAACTGGTCCAAATGTTCTTAAAATACAAAACTCCACTGCTTTCATAATTTTAATTTATTGCCCTAAACTCAGTTTTCCTTCTTGTATACAGAATGAATTCTTAGTAAAATAATTTGTGCAGCTTATCCAAAAGCTGTCTACCACTTTATTCATAGAATGAGCATGAATTCTTTTGTGTAATATTTTGTATTATTCATTCATGATATTAGAGCTCACTTCTGTACAAACAATGAATCATGGATTTCAATTTTGAAACAATATTAATCATTAATGGGATCTAAATCTGTCTACTTTATGGGCATGCACAGATTTCTACAAGATAAAAATGTTACATGCAGCAAAAATAAACAAAATAAATCTAATATTTTATGAACATAAAATGTGTTCTTCATTCTTTAGTAATTATACCAGGTTTTAATTATTATGATTATTTTTATAATCATTGCTATTCACAACTGCACAGAAGTTTATATATTTATTTTCTAAATAACAGAGCCCCATCTCCATCCTAAGAACATTCAAGCCCCTTTCCCAATCTAGCCTAAATTTTCCTTCATAATTTTCTCTTCCATTCCTCCCCTCCATTTATTTTGTGCTCTAGATATGTTGGACTCATCAAGAGTCCTTAAGGATTAACATATTTTTAGGCCTTTGTTTCTTTTTATGGCAGTGATCACTGCTCTGAAACCAGCTAATGTGGAAAATCCTCCTCCTTTCTCCACCTCAATCTCATTTTTGTTTACCAGACAAATTGTTATATTTATTATTCCATGTCCAGCTCAAAAATGCAGTCTTTCTTGAAGCACCTTCTTCAAATGTCCATGGCCCACTCTTCTGCTTGAATTAAATACTCCTTGCTCAGTATTTCTAAATAAACATGGAGGCTTGAATTAAACACTCCTTGCTCAGTACTTCTAAATAAACAAGGATGTTCAAAATCAGCCATCAAGTAAGTTAAATTAATAACATAATACCACTATGCAACCAAAAGAATGACTACATTAAAAAGAGAGAATATGTATGTCAACCAAGGCCTGGAGTAACTGGAAATCTTAAGCACTGCTGATGAAATGCAAATTGCTATTCTCATTTTTCAGAAGGTATCCGCAATACCTACTAAATCCAAACTAACACATACCCTGTGACCCAGCAATTGTGCTCCTGGTTATATACGCACAGAAATATACAATATAGGTACCAAAGGACATACGTGAATGAGGAGATTATAAAGCAAGAGCTAAGACTAGAACAGACCACCACCGCCTATCAAGGCAGAATGAGTGAATGCATACTGGTATTTTCATAAAATGAAATAATAACAGTAAAAATGGAATTAAAAATTCATGCTATGTGGTACAGCATGATTTCTTGAGTAGTATTCTGTTCAGGGTGGTGGATAGGAGAGAGGACGCATATATGACATATAATCAAAATTCAAAAATTGGCAAAATCCATCTCAGGCATTAGAAAACAGGATCGTGGGTAGCTTTATGGAGATGAGAAAGAAGAAAATAAAGACTGGGTGAAGGTCTGGGGGATGGTCTACAGCACTGAAAAAATTCTATTCCTTGATCCAGATGGTGTTTTTGTGGTTAAAATTCTTGAGCTCTCCAGCTATGATGTGTCCTCTGTCTATATATATCACACTTCCAAAAAAAGACTATTAAAATATGAAGGCATAAAGTGCTTGGCATTCTGTATCTCAGAGGAATATAGAATTGGTCTCCAGGATTTATATAGAAGAGCTCTTCTAAAATTCTTTTAAATGGAGTAACTGGAAAAGACAATCACACTAATGGTGTAGATAAGTCAAATAGCACAGAGGGGAAAAGCGAGTAGCTGCTATATGGTGGTCTCTATGCATTCCAAACTATTATTTATTTCAGAGTTGTAGCAGTCAGTTTGAAACCTCAAACAGTATAGTTGTTACAGTGGGAAAACATGTAGGTAGTATCCTCTTGGTATTTTTAACTAAATTTCCACAGATTCAGTCTCAGTTATAACGAAGTGAGCTATTGTTAGAGGGAATTTGATTTTTCAGAATGCTAGTTTGGTATATTAAGGTCAGGGTCAGGGGCAGTTTGTTATATTAAGGATGGAGTTGACCTGACTCTTGTCATCGGTATGTTTACCTTTCTCTGATGAAGCTAAGTCCACAACCCAGTATGCGTATTTTTCATGCATATTTTCTCTGTGTTTGAGAAATGAGAATATTACTATGGATTCATAAAATTACCATAAAACAGAATGGAAATTCGTGGGCTCAAATATTAACAATGCCAGCATGTATGGTCACATTAGGCTGAACCCATCCACAACAGTTTACATTTTCAGGGACTGATAATCATGAAGGAATAATTGTATTTTATTTCCCTTGAACGCGAGGTTGCCAATTTATAATATAATTTAATATGGGGAAGTACTGAAAACAAATTGTTCAACTTCCTATCAACTCCAGGATTTGATAAATGCAGTGTGCACTAATATTTCCTTTTTTAACCTTTAGAGAATTCCTTCTACGCTGATAGCCTGTCTTACAGAGTGTGTGACCTGCAATGCAGCATTGGCCCTGAGGTGGAGATTTCCCCTCAATTTCATATGCTTGAAAATTCTTCCATAAGGGATGATGTAAGTTTTACATGATGAGTAACTGAAACATTGAAAATCTAGCCTCAATTACAGATAAGTCTTTTGTCTGCATGTTTTGTTTTCAAATAGAAACCAAAAGCACACTGTGCATGTTAGCAATGCCTTTCTCTTGGTATTAACATTTGCATGAATCCCTAGAAATTTTGGACTTTTAATAAGCAACTTCAAAAATGTGTGTTTCTGGAAATCTTCCTACTGATGGGTGATGCGTAATCCTCAAAACTGACAATATCACAATAATGCATATGCAGCATGAGCGTTTTTATTGAGCCCTTGCAAACTTGTTGCAGTGACGTAGGAGAACCAGGTTGATTTAGCTGCTTAACACTTGAATTTCATTTTGTTACTGAGTCAGTCTTTAGTCTTCCTGAGTCTTACCTGGTCCATGTGTAAAGCAAAGGGAAGAAGACTTGCTACCTGCTGACTCGCAGGAGAACTGGGCTATTCTCTATGGCTGCCATAACAAATCACCTTGTAACAGATTACCATAAACTTAGCATCCTAAAACAAAAATTTATCTCACAGTTCTGGAGGGCGAAAGTTGGATGGGTCTCACTGGCCTTAAATCAAGGTGTTTGGCAAGGCTGCATTCTTTCCTGGAGGTTCTAAGGAGAACCCTTTTTCTTGCCTTTTTTTTTTTGACTTCTGGAGACTGCCTCCTATTCCTTGGCTTGTGGGTTTCCTTTCTCTGGCTTCCAAGCCAGTAAGTCTGCAGTCATCTGATCCCATTTGTGTCATTACAGTTGCTCTCCAATCATAGCTGGGAAAGACTCTCTGATTCATCTGGTCAGACTTGACCCACCCAGATAATCTAGGGCCATCTCCCCATATGGATGTTTTCCACATTAATCCCATCCATAAAATCCCTTTTGCAGATAAGGTAAAATAGCCACTTGTTACAGAGATTAGGACCATTCTATTAGTAGTATTCTGCCTACTACAGCAAGAAAACATTTTAATGTGTTATTTTAGGTTGGGTTTTTTGAAGATGAATGAACAAAATCATTATGCAAATATTTAAAAATGCTCCATGAAAACAGTACCTAGGGACTCATACTGTAAAGTGTCACAGATGATGATCAGTCCTCTCTTCACTTGGTATACAGTAAACAGCACAACCATAATTTGTATCATTATTTGGTAGGAGGGAAGACCCTGAGAGCCTCCATTGTTTAGTATATATTCACTGGTGGTGATTTGTTTTGTTTGCTTCCCATGATCTAAGCTCCTTTCATACATGGGGGTATTTGACATCAGGCAGACTTTTGACTGAAGGGTTTTGCACTTACTGTTATGGGCTGTAACTCCCTCTCTCTACCCTGGCAGCCAGCCTAGGTCCATATAATCTACACTCTGCCAGTTAGATGTGCTCATGCCTAGTGCCCATTGACTGTGTAGCCAGCAGCGCCCCCCAGGCCCGTGTGTCAGCATTAATGCCCTCAGCTGTTTCCTGAAGCATGAGTTCACTGGAGTTTCTATAGCCCAGTGCCCCTTGTTTGCCTGCTTTGTTCCCATTTTCTGAACATGGTTTCTCAGCTTTATGTTGATTCCGTGAGCATCCTGATATCCTTAACATAAATTCCATCTCTGCTTACAATAGCCAAAATAGGGATCTGATATTTACAACCAAGAATGCATAGCTGAGTCTGTTTATTACCTCGAAATCCCAGGAAATAAATGATCTATCAGGGAAAAAAAAAAAAACTGGATCTACTAACATGTTTTAGCTGATCTTGAATATATATTCTATGATGTAAATCATCAAAAATCTGGTAAGGAAATTTTCTATAATACAGAATGAGAACTGAAAAATAACTGGGATTTTGAGGTCATATAAGCATGATTTTTAAAAAGACAAAATCAGGGGCACCTGGGTGGCTCAGTCGTTAAGTGTCTGCCTTCAGCTCAGGTCATAATCCCAGGGTCCTGGGATCGAGCCCCGCATCGGGCTCTCTGCTAGGCGGAAAGCCTGCTTCTCCCTCTCCCACTCCTCCTGCTTGTGTTCCCTCTCTCACTGTGTCTCTTTCTGTCAAATAAATAAATAAAATCTTTAAAAAAAAAAAGACAAAATCATAAGTCTATATATTAAAACACCTTGTATCATGGTGAATTTAATTAAAGGAAAGTATGTGTGCTGGTTTCACTTTCATATCTATTAATGAATTAACTACAGTTGAAAGTCAGATTGCTATATTTTAGGCAGCCAGAAGAATGGAGTCACTGATAATACTGATTTTCTCAGCACCATGTAGCATAAGAAATTCTCTTGGTGAGGGATTACATTCACACAATAGAATTTTAAATATCGTTCTAGAAAGACATCATAGAAGGGTGCTCTTTTTTGTTCACTTGTTCCAAGAAAGGTTTTTTGTTGTTTTTTTTTTACCACCCCCCCACCTCATTCCTCTGAAATGTTTCCACACAGCTGACTGTCTGAGTCCACACTCACCACCACCCCACCGAGGACTCCGATTCCCTGCTGCACTAGGTCTCTCTCCCTTAAAAAAAGGCCTCTTTAAGCAAAGGGTGAGAAAGGGGGAGGCAGTGTGGTAGAACACCATGTTTGGAACTATAAAATATGACAAGTGTGGGAAAATAAGACTTTGTTTTTGTGTTTATGTTGTTTATGCAGATGAGAAGCACATCTCCAGTGAGAGCCCTCAGCTAAGGTCATACCAATGCAGTGCAAGTTTCTTCTCCAGGCTTTTAGATGTGCAGCCAAACAGTTGGAGCCAAATGACAGAATAACAGACTGTGAGTCAAAATGCAGTTCTGCTGTGTGGGTTTGCCAACACATGAAGTGCTGGAAGGGAACAGACGTGCAAGGGTGGAGAGGAGTCAAACTAGAAAGAGGAAGAGGGTGATCTGTTCAATGCAGTGGTACCCAGAGCTCCAGCAAGAAGAGGTGCATTTGTGAGAGCAGAAAGCACATGGGGGTTGGTTTAAAAATGTAGAGGAATAAATATTTAACACAGAGATGCAATGGACAATAATCTGGAAGGCACAAATTTGAGAATTAAATGTTTAAAGAAGCATTCTGTTTAAAAGGTGGGAGGAAGGAGGCGATTGACCATTGTGTGGTCAACAATACAAATAGAAGTTGGTTTGTTTTCAATGGGTATTCCCATTAATGTTTGATCATTAACCCATTTAAAAGTGGGTCATTTTCTGTATCACAGTACAGTGACTCTCAAGCTGTCAGCAGCCACTTAATAGAAAGCAAGTTTCATTAGAACAGACATCCAGCCAGACAACTGATATAGTCTGAATTGAAATACAGAATGAGAAGGGTAACCTGACTTAAAAGAATAGATTTGCCTATATAATTTTCTAAGTTTAATGACACAGCAGTACCCCTCAGAGACATCATCTCTCTAAAGTCTCCGAAAACTTAGAATGCCCCAAGTTTCTTCTTAAAGAACCAACAAAAACAGATCAATTTGGTGCCTAGTTCCCATACCGAATGAAGACAATTATTTATGTCTTTCTCCTATTAGGAACAATGATAGTTTAGTATGCTTGCATACATAATCACTTCAAATAATTATTGATGACTAACATTTCAGTAGGGCTAGCCTTAGTTGCCTTTCTTTTTAAAGATGTTACTCAATTTCTCTTTAGTACTGAAAGATTCCCTTGGTGAATTCCATTCCATTATTGCTAGGCTATCATGGCTACAGAGATATCGTAAAGCTGCTCTTGACTGCACATCAGGTGAGACATTGATGGAAATGTGATTGGACTCAATACCTTCCTCTGCTTATGGATTTAACTGTACCTTATAGATCTGTGCTCTTTAAAACCAGTTCTGAAAAGTGTGTCCAGGCTTCTCCTCCATGTCTTTTTGCCCAACAATTCATGAGGTGGCATTTGATGGTATAGTTACCTCTTCTCAAAATAAGTCAAGACAATGCTCTCTCTGTTGGAGTTGGGTGTACTTAAAAAGTGGGGCAAAGGTATACTTTCCAAAGGTAATGCTTTGTTCTTTTTTTTTTATAAATGCATATTTAATTTTTTTTATTATATTATGTTAATCACCATACATTACATCACTAGGTTTTGATGTAGTGTTCCATGATTCATTGTTTGTGGAGGTAATGCTTTGTTCTTAAGCTTGTGGACTTCCATTTAGGTGTAGGATTGCTTTTCTTGAGAATTCATGTTAGTGGAAGGGTGCACACTCTGATTTTCAGAAAATACATAATTTGATATTGAAGTACCTGATGACTAAAAACTCATCAAAACAAACCTATGATCCACATACAAGCTGATATGTCACTTACCTCCTTGATATCCCCATTGTTACACAAGTACGTGGAATGAAAAGTGCCTTTAGTCCCATCCAAGCTATTCAGCCACATTAATTAGACTTTTGGGGTTACACATGACCCTTTTATTATTGTTCCTTGGGTAAACCAGAATTTGGATTTTTTTTATTATGTCACCATTCCTTGAGTGTTTTTACTAGATACTGATGAGCTGAAAGGTGCTGGTACACTCTTGTTTTTAACCATTGTTCTTTATTTCTTTTTTAATGCCATATGCCCTAAATTAAAGGACTCCAAAACACTGATGCTACATGTCGTTGCTCTATTTCTACCCTAATGTCTAACTCATTCCAAATTTATGAAATCTCTAATTAGGCAAACGGAGATGTATGTAAAGATCCCTGAGTTTGATTTTATCATTAGGAAAAAAAAAATCCTCAATTTTCGATAGATATGCATAGGGGTATATTATTAAGTAAGATACCTGAAGGAGTGAGATAATATGTTGCTAAATAGGCATGCAGCTTCCTTGTCAGAAAGACCCTATTTTAGTAAGAGATCCAAGATTTTATTTATAATAAAATAACATGCAGATGCCCACGCTAAGGAGAGAGAAAGAGGCAATCTCAGAGCAAAGAAAACGGTCGGTATATTTGAGTTCTAATTAAGAAAGGAAGCATGGATCTGGAGAGCTAGCTAAGCCAGGTGGGAGGGTGAGTGGCACTAAGCCCACACAGCACATATCTATGCAAAGAATATGGCAACTGTGTCTGTCTTGTTCCAATTACCGTATATCAAATAAAGGGCTTGATTCTATTGTGAGATGCAGAAGAACGTCAAGAAGGCCTGCTCACCTTTTTCAAAACACAATTACATTTGTCAGAATGTGAACCTGACCTGAAATTCACTGGGTTTTTTTAATTAAAAGAAAAAAATTTCACCAAGTCAGTCTATCTCAGAAGTGCCAAACCCAATGGTAATTCCAAGGCTACATTCACAAACAGGGCAGGCGTTGCCAATGAAACAGATGCTATCCTTGGAAGTCCTTTCTCCTTTTGCTGGGTAGCATCTGAACCTTCTTCACTACCGAATGATGACAAATAAAAGACAATAGTATTTGCCTTTCCATGAATATTTATTTATTTTTTTTTAAAGATTTTATTTATTTATTTGAGACAGAGAGAATGAGAGAGAGAGAGCACATGAGAGGGGGGAGGGTCAGAGGGAGAAGCAGGCTCCCTGCCGAGCAGGGAGCCCGATGCGGGACTCGATCCAGGGACTCCAGGATCATGACCTGAGCCGAAGGCAGTCGCTTAACCAACTGAGCCACCCAGGCG